>NC_056728.1:1677743861-1677948861 GCF_019279795.1 Protopterus annectens | reverse complement strand
ACCGGAGCTTCTTTATTTCTAATAATGTGTTAATGTTACCAACAAATTCTTTCACTCTTTATTAAACTATAAATTTGAAAAATTTAGACTTACTGTATGAATCACTATGGTTTGTCGAAGTATTTTTCTGATCTTTATTCCTAATTGCTGTATAGTGTTCTTTGATGCGTTCAGACAATTTATATGTCATTTTACTGACATAAAATGCATTACAAAAATCATATAAGCTTAGATAAACAACATTGGTACTACTCCAATTAAGATACCCCTTGATTCTTAAAACATACTTAGAATGATTAAATATAAAGCGTTTACAAACTTGGATATATTTGCACATATTACAGTTCTCACACTTATACATGACGTTGTTAGAACTAATGCCTTGGGACAAACTAACTTTGTTGGTAAGCTCAAAAAATAGTTTTAAATGTTCTTGTCTTTTTGTAACAGAACTGCAGACTTGGACCTAAAATATCTGTTTATTCCTGGGTTTTTCAAAAGAATCTGTTTTAAGGAAAACATTTCATGACTAATAGGTAGTGGAAATCAAAGTCTTTTATTTAAAGTCTCATGAGACTTTTTATTAAAAAAATGTTCTAAGAATAACCTGATATCTAATATATCTAAGTGCCATAACTTCTTTCAAACTTATCTAATAAAGCCTTCGGATATTTCCTATGAACAAATAATTCTCTAAGAAACATACTTTCTTCAACAAAAATGTCATCATTACTAATAATATGAGACAATGATATGAATTGACCTTTAATGACATTTATTTTCATAAAGTAAGGATGCTGACATATATAATAAAGAAAAATGTTTCTAAAAATGTTATGAAAAATATTAGAACAGAAACTTTTGTTACCGTTATCAAAGTTTAACTGTATATCAAGGAACTGAACTGTAGAACCCATTCCAGAAATAGTGAATGTTAGAAAATCAATGCTGTTTTTGATCTCTATTATAAATTCATGTAGTTCTACTTTGGAACCTTACCATACAAAAAATATATATATTTCTTGTATAATTTGATTTTAGAAAAACCTCTTAACTTAGTCAAAATGTCTTCTTCCCAGGCACTTACTGTAACACTAAATTTGCATATGCTGGGGCCATTTTTGACCCCATAGCTATGCCCTTTTGTTCATGGTATATCTTGCCATTGAATATAAAAAAGTTATTTTCTAACACACTGTTAATTAATTCACACAATGAGTAAGCTCTTTTTCTCCTTATAAACATATATTTATAAAGAAAGTATCTAACTAAATCAAGTCCATAAGTGTGAGGAATGCTGGTATAAAGTGCCTCAATGTCCAGCGTTACAAAAAAGATTGTCCAACTCTGTAGCTTTATATTTAAATAATTCATCTAAGAGCACACGAGTCTTTTAGATAATATTTAGTTTGTTGAACTATAGGGCTAAGTTCACTGTCTATGAACTGTGAAATATTTTCAGTCTTTGTTTGCTTAGATTAAACTATGTGCCTATAGGGGGGATTTAAAGAATCTTTATGCATTTTGAGGATGCCAAAAAGAATACAAAGGGCTGGTTGCTCTATAGACAGAACATTAAATTCCTGAAGAGAAGTACTATCATTCTGTAATAAATCAAAAAGATTTTCATCAACAAATTAACTTTTTTTGTACTTGTACAAGAGAAACAAGTTTATAAAAATCTTTTTTTTTTTTTGTAAAGACAATTCCATTTTAGAAGTATAAGCCTCTTGATCCATTACAAAAATCCCCAACCCCTTATCGGCTTTCATAACTCTTAAGATGGGGTTCTTGCTGAGCTCATTCAAAGCTTCAGTCTCATCTGGTCTTAAGCTATATCATTTAAAAGTGTTTTTTTGTGTTAAAGAATCTCTAATGTGCAAATACACCCATGTTTGTAAAAACTTTATATTTAATCATTCTAAGCATGTTATACGATTCAAGGGATATTTTAATTTCAGTACCAATGTTGTTTATTTAAGCTTTTGTGATTTTTGTAATTCATTTTATGTCAGTAAAACAATATGTAAATTGTGCAATCGCATCAAAGAACATTATGCAGTGATTAGGAATAAAGATCAGAAAAATGCTTTGACAAAGTATAGTGATTCATGCACTAAGTTTAAATTTTTCAAATTTATAGATTTAGAAAGTGTGAAAGAATTTGTTGGTGATGTTAATGCTTCTAACTACATGTTATAACTATTCCCTATGAAGATTGTCAAGTTGTGAGCAAAACAAAAGAACCTAGAGAACCTTGAGAAATACTCAGTATAGCAGTAAAGCTTCCCATCCAGCAGTCCGCAAGTTTAATCATGGGTAGTTTTTCTGAATTCTGGATATTAGTTTGCTGGGAAACATTTAAGAAGAATGATCTGTTATGATTTGGTGAGAATGTGACTACTACTGCATTTTCGGAATAATCTGTACCTTACATTTTTCATTTCATAGGTTCATGGGTACTTAATTTGCTATTGGTCTATGAAGATGTTAAGAAGCCTAGCCTTACATTCACATGATAGTTTTTAGCCCTTAGTATTTTTCATGCAAATAATGTAGAGACTGGACAAATGTATGTTGGGATTCTGACATGTTTCCCCTATCCATGAAGGACAGTGGTGCTAAGCAGGGAGTGAATTTGTGGTTACCCATTCATACATGCAAATTATATTTGAATAGAGTAAGAAAAATACTTTGCTTTATGTAGAGTAGAAGATGGTAACCCAAACGCATTCCTCAACATGTTCTATTTATTTTGCAAAAGATTGAGATCACTTGAGTGGTTGCTCAGGACACCACTGGATTTGTAAATGTGTAATAGCTGTGACAGGATATGGTCTGTTAAAACTTTGTATATAATATATTTAATTTCCTCAAGAGGGATCACAGCACTGACAAGCACTGCACCACTCTGAAGTATGCTGTCCCTTTGGGTACCCCCATTCAGACCAGACAATACTCCATTGATGCAGTTCTTTGGATTACATACTATCGAGATTGGGATTTTTTTGCATATACTTGCCAAGTAAGGATTACAGTGCATAGATAATGGGTCTTGTCCCATTGTTTACAATTCTTTCTGAATTGCTCAGGGTGTAACAACTCTGCTCCTCTCTCTGCACATCAGTGATTATGAATGTTGTCTGCAACAATTTCAAGTTTTAACTTCCATTCCCTATCAGAACTCTTCATGGTCTTGGATCATCATAACTGTTTACAGTGAATAATTTCATCTTAGTCTGCACTGGTTCTGTTAGTGCCTGCATCATAACGTGCTGTGACATGGTACTTAAACTTATATTTTTGTCACCATCACTTACTTTTGGCTCCCTCTGCTTAGGTCATTGAACAGATGCAACAGATTATTGAACAGCGGACAGAGTATAAAAATAAACTGAAGGAACTACAAGAACATTTGCACTGGAAATCCTTACAAGAAGATGCATTCACAGGACCAGTTGCCTCTGTGAAAAAACTGAGGGAAGCTTTACAGAAATGCCAGGTAATAGTAAGAGTGCTTCTTTTTAGTTAGTCATTATTATTACTATTATTATTATTATTACTGTTATTACTATTATGATTATTACTATTAGTATTATTATGTTTCTAGCATACATAATAGTAGTAGTACAGTTGCCCAATACATGCCAATGTTCCCCAGAAAAATTCTCTGAATAGCAGATGAGTATCATTGCTTTGTAGTCCAGTTTGTGGGGCACAGTAATATTTTCTGTAAATTCAGAAAGACCTTTGTTTTAGGTTATAGATCACTGAGGAATGCAAACTCCATTGTGACTTTCTTTGGGACAGGCTACTGTTTTAATGAGGCATAAGATTTGGGTTGTATGTTACTTACCTTGCATCCAACATAGTTAGAGTTTTAATAATTGTCTTATAGGCTTTGTCCAGTCCCATACCAATGTTCATTAGAGCCATTATATGTCTGCAAGACACTCATTTGTAGCTAGTATTGCTGGGAGACTGTTTCATTTCCTCCCACCATTTCAAGTGTTTCACATGCTGAGTCAGTACAGGAGTAGCTAAGTTGTGTAATTTCTTATGCTCATTTATTGTTTTCTTTGGAGATCAGTAGTCTTTTAATCAATATGAATTTATGATTATTGCATGTTTTTCCCAGTCTTTTTACTCTAAGTCTCTGTGTTTACAACTACTTTTACTATTTAACTCTTTTTTATTGTGGGTGGGTAACTGAGAGTTAGAAAAATGCAGACTAAAAAGGATAATATATTTAAACATGTCAGAGGGTGAATACAAAAAGGAGCTGTCAAATAACTAAGGAAACAAATCTTTCAAGCAGAGTAGCTAGGGTGTAGTGAGTGGCAGCCACCCCAGGCACAAAAGTAACAATGGGCACGATCAGCAAATCCTGATCGGTCTTCAATTTATTTTCCAGCATTGATGCCTGCACTGCATTTGCAATCAGAACTGAAGCTCTTCAGCAGTTTAGGTCTGTCTTAAACTGATTGCTGCTTACTAATATAATAAGAAATTTGTTACAGTTTAAGAGGAAAGGAGCACTTTTTTCTTTTTTTTTTTTTCTTAAGAAAGGAAGCACTTAGCACTCTGTATCTGGTATAAATTGTAGCAGATGCAGTTTAAAAGGAAAGAATAACTTATTTTTCTTTTAGAACTGAAGTGCTTAGTGCTCCATGGTAGAGGACCTTATTTTTTTCTCTCCAAAACTTAGGGTTTGGGGGGGGGGGTACCAGTTCGTGGAGTGGCACTGGATGCCAGAATGGCTAGCTATGCCTCTGCTTTCAATATTTCTAAAAGAACTACCATGCTTAGGACAAGACATTCATTTTTTAAGTATTAAAGTTATTCTCACTGACTTCAGTGCTTTAAAAAACTAGCTCTGCAGCAACACTTTTGTCAGTATCGAATTGGCTGTCCTTGGAATTAGGATTTTCAGTGTTTGATGGGCCTAGTGTTTCACAGATTCATTTCCAACCTAGGGCCTCCATTATTTCATATAACTGAATTAATTCAGTCATTCTTTGGCAAGAATTTTTTATTTTGAGAGCATTTTAAGATTCTACAAGAAACTGATAAAATAGCAGGGACCTTACTGGTATCTTCATTGGACTGACATCAGTATATGGATAGAGCACTATGAAGTGAATACTCCAAAAAAACATTTCTGAAGGTTTCAAGAGTCATAGAGGAACAGTCAAAGATCGCTTTTCTTGACATATGTATATATACTGAAGAGGAAGATTTTTTACATGAGACAGATTAATTTATTTTCCTCCCAGAAATCATATGGGAGATTTCTACCTCTCAGTTTTCAGGGATCCCACCAGAAGGTATTACTTTTGTGGATGCCTGCTTTATATGGATGAACTTTTCAGCTGGTCTGCAGGGAGCCATTATGATACAAAGAGGGGATTTCCCACCACTTTATTATATTTTAAGGATTTTAAGAAAACTGACAAGATGTAAAAAGTATCCTTAGATAGACAAAACTTTCAGCATTTATGCAAACCCAATCCTGTTTTTGTTTCCTAAGCTGCAGATAATATCAAATCAGGTAGAAGAAGGTGAAAAAGCAAAACCAGTAACTAAATAACTGCAGTAAATATCTGTGTGGACCACAATACTGAGGAGCATAAGTCTTTATTACTGCTTTTGTCTTCAATTATATTACTTTTTAGGTGAAAAGAGAAGTGAGTCTGTAATCCTTATTCTCCTTTTGGATAAAAATTTATGAAGTGGAATAATGTAGGCATGTCTGAATCATGAAAGGATAAATATAGAGGTAAAGGAGAGGTTAAAGATACAAACAAGTGGATTAGCAGTCTTCTCAGCAATTTTTAAGAAAGTAGGATGCAGCCTTGAAAAGTTTACACCAGATTGTTAAGGTTTTGTCATAAGGATTTAGTCTGTGTAGCAGTTATTTAGAAAATGGAAGGATAAAGCATAGAGGGCTAGGGGCTATAAATGAGGAGAGGAGAGACTGGCATGTCTGAGGAAAGAGAGGGTCTTGTTCAGTTGGGAGGCTATTAGTAATGCTGCTGGAAGGCTACAGAAAATGTTTATAACCATTAGCAAAGGAGAAGAGGTGAGAAGAAAACTCATTTCTAGATTGGGGTGGATTACTTGAAGCCCATGTGGGCTGCTTTTTTTCTTTCTAGAAACTCTTTGCATTAGACCACATTTCTTCATGTTTGTGACTAAGCAGTGTGTCTTTTGCTGAGCTGATAGCAATTCTAACGTCTTTTCTGAATCTGAGGTAGGCTTGATGCAGTTGTGTATTAAGGGGGTTCTTGTTCTATGTTTTCTGTGTATCATCTGTTTTTCTCAAATTGCCCTTAATTTCAGAGGATAGCCAGGGACAGAACTGCGTGCATCCTGAATTGGGGTGAGTATTGAAAAGAACACATCAAGGGCAGCAGAGGGACTATACACACTAAAAAGGTGGATAGGTCTATAGAGCAAGTTGGGATATGGTAGCTTTGCACTTTGGAAGAGTCTTCCTGCAACTGTTTGTAGTGGATTTTTAGAAGTGCAGATGGGCAACAGGGATTTTAGTGGTGAGTGCTCACTTAGGGAATATCTCTGTATAGAGACATCTATGTTGTATATGGGCATAAATTTAAAATTGAGCTTATATTTGTTTTTGATTTAAATATTGTAGCTGTTTATATTAGTTGCACTACATTGCATCATTTTATTAAGGAGGGTTGACTCTTATCCTGGGGCATTGATGTTAATGTACCCTACTTAGATATTATTTTTGCTGACCCCTTTAGGGAATGTATTGTGGATGAGAGTTTGAGAAAATGGAGGAGTAATACAGACTGAGCCAACCCAATGATGGGTGTGACCACCTGGGGGGATATGAGACAGGACCCAGTTGTGGCTTTTATCATCCCTACTTTCACAACTTTGAAATTTATATACATCAATTATGTTGATGGTTATAATGTTTTTTTTAGTCGACGAGAAGCTCCCCCGACACATCGCAGTCCAGGTCTGTTGTTACTAAAAATGTAATAGTTGACTGTAATGAAAGATCTAGGCAGGTGTAATCTTTTATCCAGGTTTCAAAGGTGTCTAGGAAGAGTCTATATTATTTCCTTGAAGAGGCATTCCATCGAACGCCTCTTCATCGACCCTAAAACCGCAAACTTTCAAAATATTAAACCTCCACATAAGAGATTTCTTTCCCTTGGAAAGAAATCGCTTGCCCTACAAACACCAACAAATAATCACAAACATTACAAAGTGGAGGGGATTCACCCCCCAACATGGGAGACTATGCCCCCTACACCCTCTAACTAAATATACCAACTCTGAGATTGTACTACAGTGGGGAAAATGGCAAACTAACAAGGATGGCCAAGCAATTTCTTTCTCAAGGAAAGAAATCATTTATGTGGATGCTCGATGTTTTCAAATTTTGTGGTTTCAAGTTCACAGGAAACCTCTAGGAAGTGGGGGGTTTGGCTGCTAACCAAGCTTCCAGGTTTGTCCACTTACTGTTTAAATTGTCTGGATTTATGCATGCAATTTTAAAGCTTTTATGGCATGTTACTAACGCAGTTGGTTGTATATAAAGTTGAGATGGACCTGGGTTAATTAGGATATCTCCAAATATGTCTGACATTACCATAGTGTTGAAAAGCTTAGCCAGAAGTTGGGCAGTCTGGAATTTTTTTAGAAGGAGTGTGTCTAAAATGTTAGTCAGGTGATTTGATTAGTTTTGTAGCTGGAATATTTGTATAAGAAATTGTCCACAATTATGAGAGGCCAATTTGTGATCATATTTGCTGATCAGGAGAGGTATTTTTATTAGGGAGAAGTTGGAGGTATTTGAATTGCTGTTTTTAGCTATGTGTAGTACAGGGATGTAGTATTTTTTTAATATTATTATAACTGCCTAGAAGAAGCACAAGTGGTATGAGGGATATTTTTAGAGTGTATTGCAACAGAGGGAATAGCAGCATTGTTTTGGACAGTAAATGCAGTGAGAAAACTAATTGAAGCATGGAATATAGAGGATTATGTCTGGAAGTAGACCAAGTCAACAGTTAATCAAGGCAAAGAGACTGAAGCATGTCAGTTAAGTGAGGAAAATGGTAAAGGTGGGAGAAGAGAGACTATGAAAGGTACAGCCATAAGTATTTCTGCCTGAAGGTGGGGAGGAGATAGAGCCTGATCGATGCTTTTGCTGTGCGAAGAAGGGGGTAAAGGGTAGTATAACTTTAGAAAGAAGTTGTAATGTAAACGTCAGTATGCCATCCGCATAACTGGATGGAAATAGTAGAGTTGGAAGTTACAAGTACTATAAGGTAGAAGAAGGAGTGCTGACAGTGGTAAATTGAACCCTAAAGTGGTGAAGCTAAATAGCCAATGTATCTATAAGAAGGGAAAGATGAGTTATATAGTTCTGTATTTCTGTGAACTAACATGAGGAAGAAGAAAGGACTGTAAATATTTGAGTTTACAGTATGATTCTAAGTTGAAAGAAATCAATTGATCTGCCACCTAGACTGAAGACATATAACAGAAGTAGGAATGCAGAATAGTTGTGTTGATTCTAAGTTGAAAGAAAACAGTCTATCTACCATCTAGACTAAAGACAGAAAAAATAAGTGGTTTTGTATGTCGAATATTAAAGTGGAAGTGCACTGTCTATCTGCCACCTAAACAATAAATCAGTTTATATGTAAAACATTTAAGTAGAAGTATACAAGAAGTATGTCTGCAACCTGAACTATAGGAAGGTGCAAATACTAGGTTCATAAGGAATATATGCCACCTAGACTGTGATAGAGAAAATAGTTGCAGTTTTAGACTGTTAGATAGCAGTAAGAATGTAAGGAGAAATGCTAGTATGAGCAGGAAGGAGATGAAGGCTGTATTGTGGTAAGAGATCGGAATGAACTGAATTCCAATGATTGTCTAGAAGCTATCATAAGTGTGTAAGAAGTACAGTATCCTATATATTGGATGACCTATAGCTAAGGAAAAGATTTTATGTCAGCTGAGTTTGTATAGGTGACATTTGCAAAGTAATAGAGATTAAATGGATTTTGAGTTAGGAATTTGTGGAAGGTAGGTGTATAAAGGTTATGTTTGACTAGTAGGTCAGTATTTGTATATTAACCCATTCTCTCCAATAGAGTTCAGGAAGTTTGCACTGTAACCTCTGATGGGAGGAGCCTAAGCTTTTTCACAAAATCAAATTATCTCCTCACATTTCAAACAAATATTTGTATCTCTGGAACCACAGAGGTTATGAAAGAAGTATAAATGGCAAACTCTTCAGCACAAATTATTTTTATAGTAATAATATTCTTTAGGTTCTAGGTCTTAAACCAAATTGTGTAAGTCCTAGTAAACATAGTAACTATTACATTTGTAATATTTTGTAAAAACTTGCAATATCTCAGGAACCACCCAAGGGGCATACATACTGTCAGCAGCATTTTATTCATCTACCTGAGAGCTTTCATATGAGACTAAGGACTTCTGTCTGTGTTACTTGGTTGTTGAGATATTTAGAAAAATGTGATATTATATCTATATGAATTGATATCATAAAACAACTGTAAATATATGATGTTATGTGATCCTATCTCGCCTACATTCTGACTGATGGGTTCGGAGCCGATCCCTCGGCTCCGACTTGACACGCTTATGCCAAAGAGCGAAGTCTCTTATTGGCTGAGCTTACTATATCCCAGGATGCACCACTACCAATCTCCCAGATCTCGTTTGCCGCTAACAAGTGAAGACGTGGTCTCGAGCTGGCTGAGCTAAGTAGTGATTATTTTCACTAACTTTCTGTCAGGAATTTCTTTATTCTTCAACTAAAAGCTGTTTTAACAGCTATCTTGTGTTTAGAGTGCGTTTGGTGAAATTTACTTGGTAAATTCTTGTGTTTTGAGTGTTGATTGACCAGGAGTACCTCTTGTGTGGAAAGGCCTTTCCCGGTCTTTTTAGTTGTTAGGTGACTTCTGTTCTGTTTAGGGATCTCGATCTCGGATCCTTTATACTATTGATAGTTTCTTTTTCTTTAAAAAGAAGGACAAAGCAGAGAATTTCTTTTTCTGTCATAATTACAGTGTTTGTACTGTGTTTGGCTAGTTCACTGTATAATTTACCGGAATGTCTCAGGTTCCTAGGCCTTCAGGCTTTAAAAAGTGCACCAAGTGCAACTTTAAAATGTCTATAACAGATGACCACTCTCTCTGTGTTTATTGTTTAGGTGCAAAACATTTGCAGGAGTCCTGCAGCGTGTGTCACGCTTTTTCCTCGAGGGTCCTCCAAGAGAGGAAAAATAAACTCATATTAAAAGGCCTTATAAAACCCTCCTTTGAAGAAGCTTTAGCATCCTCTCCTTCTCCTGCTAAAGAAAAGGGCGTCGGCTCCGACCAGTCCGTCGGATCCGACCGCCAAAAGACATAGGCAGGTTTCTCCTTCGGCTCCAAGGACTTTGGAGCCGAGGGCGGAACGGTCTGCCTCGATGCCACCTGTCTCGACTCCTCTGGCTTCGGAGCCGATGGCTGGGGCATCGAGAGGCGGGTCACCTTCGTCGGCTCCACTGGTATCGGAGCCGATGAAGGTTATCCGCTCAGACACTTCCTCCTCGGCGCCGAAGCCCTCCTCGGCACCGATGGAAACTAGTTTGGGTATTCCTTCGGCGCCGATAGTCATTGAGTCGCCTCGGAGCCGGTCCCCTAGCCCCTTGGGGCCGTTGGAGAGGCCATCTCGAACCCGTTCAGTATCCTCTAGGTCATCGAGGATGTCAGATTCGGACATAGACAGGGTGCTCCAAAGACTGTTCCAGTCCCCAGTCTTTCAAAAATTTGTTTTGGCTCCGACCCAGTTGGCTTCGGAGCCGACGACCCATGCCCATGTCATTGCCATTCCTCCTCCGACCGCTTCGGCTCCGTCGGAGCAGGTGCTGTTGGAGCCGGTGGAGGTCTTAGGGTCGGCTCCGACCCTTACTCCAACCCCGGCCTTCGGGTCCGAGTTTGGTACACGGACTTCTTCGGCTGGACCCGGGGGTGATGTTTCAGGACCTATGCTGTCGGTTCCGAGCCTCCCTCTCGGTGCTTCGGCTGCGGGACTTCCGTCTGCTATCATGGCTCCGGGGACCGGTCACTCCCAGGATTCTGGGGGTCCGGCTTTCAGAGCTATGAGGAGTGCCTTGGCCAAGTCTTCTTTGGCCATCTCTCCGGCTTTACCGGCACCTTCCCTGGGCATGGAGACTGGGTCTTTGGCAGTGCCCCTGTCCTTAGGCAGCGGAGCCCCTGGGCCTGAGGTTACCCCCATTGGGGGTTCCCCTCCTCCTGAGGGTTCTTCGGAGTTGTCTTCAGAGGAGCCCCCAAGGAAGAGGTCGTGCAAGAGGAAGCACGTGGACTCCCCCGAGTCTATTACATCAGACACTGATCTTGATGATGCGGAGGGGTCCCCGAAGTGGTCCTCGGATGATGTCTCGTTTGCAGACATTTTAGAGATCCTCAAACAACGAGGCGGCTGGATATCCAAACCCCCCTCTGCTGATGAGTCAGTGCTTCTCAAGGCCTTTGGGGCTCAGCCCTCCGCCTCCTGGGTGTCTCCGCCCTTCGACGAGCTCCTGGATTTGGTTTGTCGGAGGGCGTGGGAACATCCAGATACCGTGGAACCAGTGCCTTCTCGTCCTAACAAATTTTTGTCTGCCCCACCCGAGAAGGAGTTCCTGACTAAAGGCGTGGCTGTAGATGCCATGGTGGTGGCATCTGCTACACAACAGGACGTGGCAGAGGCCTCAACGTCCATCCATCCTCCTAATAAGGAGTCTAGGAGCATGGACCGGTACGGGAAGCGCACCCTGACTTCAGCGGCCTTTACTTTAAGGTCCCTGAATTATTTGGCACATTTTACCAGGCTTCAGAGGGATCTGGTCAAGGAGCTGTCAGATTCCCTCTCGGGTAACCTACCTGAGCAGCTAGCCCAGTCGGTTAGCTCTCAGTTGGCTATCCTTACTTCAATTTCTAACTCGTCCATGAGGCTCATTTCATATGCGGCCAAGGGGCGGTAGAGCGGCAGGCACAGGCGTGGCTCTACAGAGACAAGCCTGGCTCCGCTTGTGTCATTTTATGGAGGCCTTCAAGTCTTCCTTCACGACGCTCCCTTTGATGGGTCCTCTTTGTTTGGACCTAAGGTTAAAGACACTCTTACCCGCTGTGAGCAAGAGGGAAAAACTTTATCTGCCGTAGGTGCACGTTATTCCACTCCCTTTCGGCCTTATCCCAAGGCTAAAGGAGGAGGGAAGATGTGGTTCTGCAAATCACGTAAATTTTTCCCTCAACAGCAGGAAGATTCCCCTTCCAGAGGCAGAGGACGGGGACATTTTTCTGGGAGACGCCGTCCCAGAGGCGGCAGAGGGCCCCGCAATTCTGGAGACCGCGAGTCCTTTCGTGGCTCTTCAGCCTCCCACACTTCATGAGGGATTGCCCGGCTGTGCTGCTCCGGAGCCAGTCGGGTGCCGTTTTGCCAAGCACCTAAAAGCCTGGGAGTCTATCACTCAGGACAGATGGGTGCTTCGGATTATTGCCGGAGGTTACACCATTCCCTTCACACACTCACCCCCACCGTCCAAAAAAATCCCGGACCCACCACCCAGTCAAAGGGAAATTGCAGCCGCAGAAGCTTTAAAGCTGCTAGAAAAAGGAGTCATCCAACCGGTCCCCACAGACCAGATTGGATCCGAAATTACTCAAGGTTCTTTTAGTGCCAAAAAGACAGGGGACCTGAGACCAATATTGGATCTCAGCAGACTAAACCAATCCACGAAATCCAAATTCGAATGGTCACGTTACAATCCATTCTCCCATTGTTGGAGAAGGATGTTTGGATGTGCTCCATAGATCTCAAGGACGCCTATTATCACATACCAATACATCGGGCGTCCAGGAAGTATCTGCGCTTCAGCCTGGGAGACAGTCATTTCCAATTTTGTGCACTGCCCTTTGGTCTCACCACAGCCCCCAGGGTGTTCACCAAGTGTTTGGCAGTAGTAACTGCTCACCTGAGGAGTCTTGGATTCCAAGTGTTTCCCTATCTGGACGACTGGCTCCTGACTGCCACCACCAGTCATCTACTAATGGACAACCTCAAAGCCACCATTTCCCTGGGTGCTACCCTGGGAATTACATTCAATTGATCAAAGTCTGTCTTGCTGCCCTCTCAGCGCATAAGGTTCATAGGAGCAGAGATAGACTCAAAATTGATGAGCGTTTTTCTTCCTACCAAAAGGATTCAAACTTTACAAGGTCAAGTTCAAGCCCTGCTTTCAAGATCCAAGGCCCCAGCCAGGATGGTCCTGCAACTTTTAGGTTCGATGTCTGCCACGGTTCTCCTAGTTCCTCTGGCAAGATTGCACATGAGGATTCTTCAGTGGCTATTATCGACTCAATGGTCCTTTCAGGATCTTCCCCTCAATCACCCCATTATGATTACAGAAACGTGCAAACGGGACCTTCGCTTGTGGCTTCAGCCATCCAATCTGAATCAGGGAAGTCCTTTTGTTATCCCCCCTCCGGTGGTCACCCTGACGACGGATGCCTCCCAGACAGGGTGGGGGGGGGCATTGTCTGGGCAGGTTAGTTCAGGGTTCCTGGCTTCCAGACGAAACCTTTCTCCACATCAATGTATTGGAGATGAGGGCTGTACTTCTGTCCCTACAGGCCCTCCACAAGTTTCTCCCTCAGGGAATTATCGCTATCCACACAGACAACATGTCGGTGGTCTGGTATCTAAACAAACAAGGAGGGACCAGATCTTACCCCCTTTGCAGAGAGGCCATGAGGGTGTGGGAATGGGCTGTAGCTACCAGCCGTTTCTTGGTAGCGACCCACATTCCGGGAAATCCAATATATTGGCAGACAGATTAAGCAGGACAATTCTCTCTCCTCACGAGTGGTCCCTGAACGAAACAGTAGCAGCTCAGGTTTTCAGGAGATGGGGGACGCCGTGCTGCGACCTGTTTGCAACACCACAAAACACAAAGTGCAAAAGGTTCTTCTCCTTGACTCCACATCAGGGGGAAGCAGCTATGGATGCTCTAGCACAACCTTGGCCAACAGGGCTGCTTTATGCCTTTCCTCCAATTCCACTTCTCTCCAAAGTCATTCAGAAAGCTTCTCAATTGGGGTCCACAATGATACTAATTGCTCAAGACTGGCCTCGTCAGGTATGGTTTCCCTACCTGAAGAAACATGCGGTGGCCGATCCTTGGGTTTTAGATCTAACTCCGGATCTGCTAATTCATCAGTCGGGACGACAACACAAGTCCCTTCACACTTTGAAGTTGACAGCTTGGCTCCTCCACTTCCGACTTTAGTCAGAAATCACACCTTAGACCCGGAAGTTATTCACATTTTATCTTCGGCCCACAAACCCACCACTAAGAAATTGTACCTCAGTAAGTGGAAGAGGTTTGCTATCTGGGCTCAACTCAGGGGCTTAGACCCTATCACTGCCCCGATCCCAGAGGTTTTGAAATTTTTAACATCCTTGTTTAATCAAGGATCTTCAGTCTCTACTATTAAAGTCCAACTGGCAGCTATCTCTAAATTTCACGAATCCATGGATCCACCGTTGATGAGCAGGAGATTATGCAAAACTTTCATTAAAGGTGCGGGGCTGTTAAGACCCCCAGTTTTTCATCCTGCACCTCCGTGGGATCTTGATTTGGTGCTTCGTGCATTAACATCTTCCCCTTTCGAACCGGCTGCTACATGTGAGTTAAAATATCTGTCTTGGAAAACTGCCTTCTTAGTTGCAATTACCTCTGCAAGAAGAGTTTCAGAGCTTCAAGCCCTATCTATCAAACCACCGTACTTGATTTTTCACAAGGATAGAGTATCACTTAGGCCTAACCCATCTTTTGTCCCAAAGGTCTGTTCTAACCTCTGTCTCCAACAATCTCTAGAGCTACCAGTTTTCTTCCCAAAATTCTCCAATGAAGCAGAATACACTCTCCATAAATTGGATGTTCACAGACAATTGCGCTTCTATCTAGACAGGACTCAGCAAATTCGTAAATCAGACCAGTTGTTTGTGTCCTTCTCAGACAATAAATTGGGTAAAACCATCACAAAAGCTACTATCTCCAAATGGATTAGAGATTGTATAACTCAGGCTTATTCCTCTTCAAATAAGCAACTTACAACATCTATCAAAGCTCACTCTACCAGAGCTATGGCTACTTCTATAGCTTTTCATTCCAAGCTCGCTATTTCTGAGATTTGTGCGGCTACTTGGTCCAATCTGCACACTTTCATTTCCCACTATAAATTGGATGTGGCATCTAAAGGGCGAGCATCATTTGGTTCCACGGTACTCAGGAGTGTTTTCCAGTGAGACACCCAGGATTCAGGTGCTAGGGACGCTGTCCCATCAGTCAGAATGTAGGCGAGATAGGATCACATAACATCTTTTAGTTATGTACTCACCATAACTTCAGATGTTTGGGATCCATCTCGCCTACATTCCTAATACCCACCCTCCTTCCCCCGGCCTTGGAGATCAGAAGAGATTGAACGGTTTTGAGTTCTACTGTTTTATCTTGTTTCTTCTGACGATGTTATATAAACAGTGCTTGCATGTGTGCATGTATGCGGACAAACTAGATCTGGGGGATTGGTAGTGGTGCATCCTGGGATATAGTAAGCTCAGCCAATAAGAGACTTCGCTCTTTGGCATAAGCGTGCCGAGTCGGAGCTGAGGGATCGGTTCCGAACCCATCAGTCAGAATGTAGGCGAGATGGATCCCAAACATCTGAAGTTATGGTGAGTACATAACTAAAAGTTTACCTACACCAGATAGAGGTCAAATATTAATGCAGTTGAGTTGCCATTGTGTAAGCTTTAAGATGAAATATTTTAAAACCTTGTACATAGCATGGTTTTGGAATTTCTGATGCAAATATGAACAAGCAATATTTGACACCTAGAGGCATCAGTAGGAGCTAATTGCAGATGCACCTGGAGGTGTTACTTGGATGTAATGAATTAACAAAGAAAAACATCACTAGTTTCCCATCTAGATGATTGCTTGGTAAAGGCAAAAATGAAAAAAACAACTACAAGCTATCCAAAACATATATATATATATATATATATATATATATATATATATATATATATATATAAGAACATTCAAAAGATAGTAAATCACACCAACAACTCTTGTAGTACTTTAGCGCTTTCATCTTATTTATTATCAAGACTTCTTCAGAAAGACATGTTTCATAGTTATGAAACATGTCTTTCTGAAGAAGTCTTGATAATAAATAAGACGAAAGCGCTAAAGTACTACAAGAGTTGTTGGTGTGATTTACTATTTTTTGAATGCTGTTATTGTCACGACGTTCATTTCTTAGTTAAAATTTCTTCTCTTGGTTCATTTTTTTTTTGAGTGCGGTTAATTTTAGTTTTATAGATATATATATATATATATATATATATATATATATATATATATATATATATATATATATATCCTATCTCACCTCTCACATACCATCCACAATGAAATAATTATACTGGGAGATGTAAATATTGATTGGCTTACAATACAAGCTCCCAACACTACTTCCTGTATAAACCTACTTGGGTTTGAGCAGCTAAACCCAACCCCAACCTACATTAATAAATCTCACTTACCTAGCTCTCTTCTTGACTGAATATTGGTCTCCCACCCTCAAAACTATCATAACTCCCAAACCCTCCCAAATGCCCTCAGGGAACACTGGCCTATAACAGTTACGAGACATACTCCCCACCTTACCAAACCTAACAAATTTATTGCCACCCGCTCATGTTCTTATTTCTATCTGAA
This sequence comes from Protopterus annectens, assembly GCF_019279795.1. Classification (NCBI taxonomy): domain Eukaryota; kingdom Metazoa; phylum Chordata; order Ceratodontiformes; family Protopteridae; genus Protopterus; species Protopterus annectens. Next base: position 1,677,932,000 of record NC_056728.1, on the reverse strand, counting down.
CTCCTTTATTCACCAACTCTCCAAAATTAACTGGTCTTACCTCACGACTCTTCCTTTAGATGAAGCTGTCCACCCCTTCAACACTACATTCCTAAACATTCTTAACTCCCTTGCTCCTCTTTGCACAATTAGAGTAAAATCTAATACTGCTCCCTGGCTCAATAAATCTACCAGAACCCTCATGAAAGACCAGGATAGGATTAGGAAAATGTGGACTAAAACTAGGACCCCTCCTCTTCTTCAGAAATATAAAGAACTCAGAAATAAAATAAAAAAAGAAATCATCCATTATGACAAAATAAATTTCTATGCCAATCCTCCCTCTACTCTTAAATCAGACCCAAAGAAATTCTAGAGCTCTATTAAACAGACTCTTCATCCAGGAAACCCTTCCTCTCCTAACCCATGCCCCAATGCAACACCTGAAGACATAGCCAACAAATTCCCTTCCTCTGTATCCAACCACTCTTAATTCTTACAGTCTCAAAACAACCTACCTGTATAGTCTGTCTCCTATACTCTACCTCCCCTACATCTCCTACTAGCCATTCTTACTTTCCTTTCTTGTTTCCAAACTCCTATACAACTAGTTCCTACCCACTTTAAATAAACATCTGCCTAACTATTAACTCATTTTGCTCTAAGCAGCTTAATATTGTAACTAGTCACATTTACTTCTGCTAATTGTTTAAAACCTTGTTTGTAACATCTCACATACTTGTCTGCCAGTTGTTAATACTCTGTATAACTGAATTGCCTGAGGAGCTTTTTTTCTCTCCAGGTCTCTGCTTGTAAGATCCTTTAGCTGATTGTTACTACTATGTTACTAAAATTTAATAAATTGTTTTCTAGTTCTGAGGAGCTTTTCTCCCTGTGTCTCTGCTGAAAATGAGCCAAAAGCCTAGCCAGACTAACCCGGTTAACAAATGTAAAATAAATATATATATATATGTATATATATATAGTTATAAGACTGGACTGAAAACCACTTTGTATATATTATGAAAATGGGATTTTCAGTCTTTTCTAATATTGTAAAATACAAATGAAATTAAAATATTAGTTCTGTTGCCTCTAAAGGTAGGCTTGCAGTCTAGAGATATTTGTTGGAGACGTTTCACAGAGTAATTCATTGAATATTGCATAAGAGTATGTTAATTGTTTTAAAGAAACAATATTTTCCAGACATGCCCATAAAACAGCTAGGATTATAGAACCTACATGCATCAAATGATCTAGTCTAAAGGAGTTAATGAATAGTTAGTATTTATATGTGTGTGTGTGTGTGTGTGTGTGTGTGTGTGTGTGTGTGTGTGTGTGTGAGTGTGTGTATGTAAGAGGAGTATGAACAAAGCAAACTATCACTTAGCATTTTCTGAGATGAAGCTCCGTATACATCAACATTTTACACAAAGGACATGTTACTGTACTGAATGAAATCCATTTTGTGAATATTTATGATCCTGATGCAGCATCTTGATATGAGTTCATATTCTTTTGAAATGTGTGGGTAAAGCTGTGGCTATTTTTGTGAAGTCTATTGCTCAAGGATTTAAGTTCTTAAGGTTTTCAGGTGATAGAATGATGAAAATAACCCAAGACAGACAAACTGCACACAACCAATTAAACTGCAATATTTTTGATACCCTTATTACGATATCAGATAAGTTAAGTAATGCAAGTCATTACTTTTGCATCATTAAAAGATGCTTTTTTGGGATAGTCATTATGCCTGCAAATCATGTCATTTGGGTTATCTCACCATACCTTTTATCTACTATAGCCCGAAATTAAGAAAAGCAGGGGCTTTATTCCTTTCTTGTATAGACTAAAGCAGGCTCATGTCAGTGTGCACCAACATAAGAATGAGGGGGACTGCCCTTTACGTCCCCTGCTGGTACATAATTGTTATAGTTCTGCCCACAATTTCAAGTTGTTTTACATCTAATCAGTAAAGTTCTGATGGTAATCTGCGGACAAAAGTGCTTAACTACCTGTTATAGAGTTGTGCAGAACTTCATCTGTGATACTGACTGTGATTTACTTGTGGATACACTCAGCTTGCTGTGTTTGATTCCTGGGGACAACATTAGTTCACTGTGGTATATCTCCTACTAATGTTAAATAATTTTAACTGACCAAGTTATATTTTACTTTTCAACTGCATCATTAAACATATTGTTTTACTTGGGAAGATTTAAGATGTTAAATTCAGTTAATACATGTGATTGTGGTAGACAGAAGGCCTGTAAAGAATTTCATTTGAAATGTTTGTTCTATATGGGGTCTGATTACAGTTTCTAATAATGCAAACATTACAAAAATTTGAAGAAATCCATAAACATCAAGAAAGAAATGGTGCTGATGTAATTTTTTTTTTTGCAATAAAAATTGCAAAAGAAACAGAAACTGCAACAGGAGAAAATAAAGATGAAAACAGATTATAAACTAATTTTGAAATGTGATACTGACCAATCTTATGGTTTAAGTCATTGATGCTGACAGTGCTAATCACACTTGAAGTGCTAGCTGTATGGGTTGCCTTGTCCCTTTCAAGCTGATAGCACTTGAAAGCCAATCAACATTTCAAGTATGGTCTTAGATCTTACACAAGATCATTATAGGCCTCTTTCCACCTAGCCAGTGGCCAAATTGCCTTTTTCCAAAGCCATGCATTTAATTTTATTGTAACTCTCCAGGGCTGTCAGTTTTCAATTCCAAGGGTAGACGATTCCATCTCTTACTCGCTGTGTTATGAAAATAATGGCTTGCTAATTTTGAACACCTATTCCTAATATTGGTCATCGACTGGTTGATCCTAATACACTTACAGTGTGTAACAAAATTTATTTTAAGCAAGCATTTAAAGATCCAGATCAGGTTAATTCACAGATTTCTGTAATAAACTGAATGTAATTTTAGTCTATTAAACCTTTCTTCATATACCAAATATTTTAAACCCGCATTTTTTAAACCTCTGAATTTTCTTTTGCCTAGTTATGTCTGTCCAGGAATAGGCACAAGCACCTGAACAATAGTCCATTAAAGGTCTTATAATTATTTCATCAGTAGTATCATGGCTGATTCATTTCTAGAACTAAAGCCCTTATTATGTGGTATGTCTTCCTCGGTATTTTATCACATGTTGCTCAACTTTAGATTATTGTTAATAACAACTCCCAGGCACTCAAAGCTTGGGCTACCATGTACAGTAATAGCATCCAGACTATACAGGTACAAATTATTCATCACTCACACTGTCTTAGGGACATATGGGTTTTGTACCTGCATAAACGCACACTGACAGCTATCTAGAGCTCAGAATTCCCTCCTCTTACTCCCTGTGACAGGGGATCAGCTAAGTCTCTCCCATCAGGGGCAGCTTAATTCATATCACTAGAAGTTACTTGTTCAGTCTTTTATTGCCAGCTGTAGGAATCACACAGTTTAATCTCTTCAGCAGTCTACATTAGTGAATTTTATATAAGATCCATTTGGGAACTTCCCTTCCCCCTTATTTTTATAAACTTTTGGTTTCTTTTATTTTTATTTATAAATGAATACGTGTGTGTGTGTATGTGTGTGTATGTGTGTGTGTGTGTGTGTGTGTGTGTGTGTGTGTGTGTGTGTGTGTGTGTGTGTGTGTGTGTGTGTGTGTGTGTGTGTGTATTTATATGTGTTTACACTTTATTTTACTATACTTGCTATTCACTACTGCAGTTAAATCTGAGAATTCTAGCTTTCTACTATGTTATTTGTATGACTAATGCTGCTTTTTATCAGTTCTGGGGCTTTTCTAAAGTGTTTTATGACTTGTTCTGGGAAACTGAAGTCCTGTGGTATCAGTTGAACTCTAGGGATCGCCTCCTAGATGAAGAGCTGTAATTTATTTGCACCTGTTGTTTCCACCTATTGTGTCTATTGTTAATCTACTTTATTTTAAAGTTTTTTTAAGAAAAATATCTTATTAATTTAATATATTTACAATATATACACAGAATGGAAAAAATTCAACATCACATACTGTGATGCAATGTTAGGAATAGATTGAATCATCAAGGTAATCCTATACAGTTAACACAGCATTTTGATAGCAACATTTCAAGGCTATCTAAACCACTAGAAGTCTTAGTATGATTTATAAATCTTATTCTGATCACTTCCTTTTCAGTTTTACATAGTATTGCTGTTAAATTTAAAAATTCTTTGACTGTAAGAACTGGGTTAGATTTCCAATTTTTGTAATAATTTTTCTAGCTACTGTCAGGAGACTCCAGAACATTTTTTGTTGTTTGGCTTTTACAGATAAAGGATGTGGAACATTCATTGATATTATTGATCTAGTTAAAGAATAATTATCAGACCATAACACCTTAAAAACATAATTATCTTATCTCAGTTTACATTTAATTTTCCACAATTCATAAATATGTTTGTCCAATCAGTTATTTTATCTTTACTACATCTCCCCCAAAAAAAAAAAAAAAGAAGTAATTTTACTAAACTCAGAGATTTTTTAAGGAGTAACAAACATTCTATGTATATATTTCCACATAAAACTTTCCAGTATTTATTTTATTTTATTTATTTTGCATTTGTTGACCGGGCTAGTCTGGCTGGATACATGTCCATTTTCAGCAGAGGCCCGAGGAGAAAAGCTCCACTAAATACTAAGTACATTACAAATAATCATTACTGTTAAGAAATAGCAAAAATTGGAAGTCATAACAACACACAGAATGAAAGATAATTTCAAAGAGAAACAAGTTTACAATAAGCAGTTCATTACATATTAGCAATTATACATAAAATGTACATAGTTAGATTAGAACAGTAAAAGGAGGAGAAATCAGACAGGTAGTGATGAGAAGAGTGAAGGAGAAATAGAGTATGAGAAAGAGGTTAGTCAGGTGTACTGCAGGAACAAAGCCAATGATTGAGGTAGTACAGTTTAATTTTCTGTTTGAATTGTGGTAGGGATGTAGTCTAAGTTATGTCACTAGGTAAGAGATTCCAGCTTCTACCTATAGTGTTAGTGAGTAGAGAACCACCTGCTGTGTTGTTTACCTTTATTGATTTTGCCATGAGTTTACTAGAGGAGCGAAGTGAGTTAAGATTGTTGTAAGGGATTAGAAGTTGAAAGAGTATTGGGGTGTTGTCAGGTAGGTGTAATATGTTGTGGGCTATAGTGAGTTGAGGAATTTTTAGGTAGTTTTGAAATTCGAGCCAGCCAAGTTGTTTTAGATTTATACAATGGTGGGTCCTAAAGGGGTTACTAGTGGCAAAGCGAGCTATGTTATTATAGCAAGTTGCAAGTTTGTTAAGATTGTTTTTCTTGAGGTTTGTATAAATGGGGAAGCATATAGGAGAGTAGATAGGAGATGAGATTGTGCAATTTTGGTTCTTGTTGCTGGGGTTAGAAAAGGTTTGATACGATATAGGGATCCAATTTTTCTATTAACAACCTTGATGGTGTTGTTAATGTGCTGATCGAAGGAAAGATTATTGTCAATGGTTATTCCTAAAAGTTTAGTAGTTGGATCAGGTGAGATGATAGTGCCATTATTAGAAGAAATGGTAAAGTTTAAAGGGGGGGACCGAGTGGTGGGGAGAAGAGTAGGAGTTTAGTTTTTTCTGCTTGTAGAAGGAGAAACCGCCTAGAAAACCAAGTTTCTACTGAGTTAAAGGTATTTTGGGTCAATGAGCTCAGTTCAGTAGAGGAAGGTGCCGAGCAGATAAGGGTAGAATCATCTGCATATTGTATGCATGTTGCTTGTGGGATTGCAGTCTGAAGATCGTTAATAAAGAGGGAGAACAGAAGTGGACCCAGAATGGAGCCCTGGGGAACTCCGATGGAAATGGGCAAGAGAGATAAGATATGGTTTTCCCATATTACTGCTTGTTGTCTGTTGTTAAGATAAGATTTAAACCAATTAGTGGCTAGTTTATCACAAGGGAGAGATTCAAGAATGTTAATTAAGAGAGAGTGGTTGACCATGTCGAAAGCTTTAGAGAGATCAATGAAAAGAGCGGAAGAGAGAGTATTGTTGTTTCGATTTTTGTTGATAGTATCTACAAAGGATAGAAGGGCAGTGGTGGTACTGTGATGGGGTCTGAAACCATGCTGGCAGTTTGCTATTTTGCTGTGAAGAGAGAGATGGTGTACAAGTTGCTGATGAATACATTTTTCCATGATTTTTGCTAGGGGTGAAAGAAGGGCAATTGGTCTAAAGTTGGAAAGGTCAAGGGAGTTACCACCTTTATGCAGTGGGATAATATAGGAGACTTTCCAGATATCAGGGATGGTTCCTTCTTGGATAGTTCTGTTGATAAGTAAGGATATAGGATATGCAATTTCTTTGGCAGCTTTCTGAAGGAAAAGAGAAGGAGCTTGTCAGCAGAAGGGTACAGGGTTTCAGTTTGTGAATGAGTTTGTAGATGAAAGAGGTAGATATAGGTTTTAGAGAGAAGTTGAAGGAAGAGGTAGTTATGTTAGATGGTATATGAGAGTTGTTAGGGTTCATTTGTTTGGCTAGGGTTTGAATAGTTTCAGAGAAAAAAGAGTTGAAAGCATTAGCAGTCTGGAGAGGGGTTTCTGGGTCAGCATTTAGTGGGGAAGGAGTTTTAGCAGTTCCTGGGGAAAGAAGTCTATTTACTGATGACCAGAACTGTTTAGGGTTGTTAATATGAGTTTCCTGAAGTTTACAGTAGAAGTTTTTCTTGTCAGAGATTATTGATTTTTTCGCTAAATTTCGAAGCTGGCGGAAATTAACTAAATCAGGGTTTTGTTTATTGCATCTCCATTTTGTCCATGCTTTGTTTCTAGCAGGCATGAGTTTTTTAGTATTGGTGGTCAGCCATGGGGCAGATTTGGTCTTTACTCTAATAGAGCGTTCTGGAGCATGTGAATCAAGTATGGATAAGAATGTAGAATTAAAGAATAATACTGCTTCCTCCAGGGGGAGTGATTTTAAGCAATTCCATTTGCATGCTCTCAGTTCAACTTTAAAAAGGTCTATGTTAAAGTGCTTGACAGATCGAATTAGCCTTGTATTTGGGAGGTTAACATATTCTGATTTTTGCCTAGTAATGTAGGTTAGGCAGTGGTCACTGATGTCGTCTGGCATAGTACCTACTTTATATTGTGTCTTAACTTTATTTGTGAGTATCCAGTCTAATATACTCTCTTTCTTACTGGGCTTATTGACTCTTGTAGTTGAGGTAATAGTTTGTGAGAAACCATGTAGGTTAATATGAGAGGAGGGATTGACAGTATTAATAGTGTTCCAGTCTATGTTAACGCCGCCAAGAATTATGGTTTCTTGGGGTAGGTGGTAGAAACCCAGCTTAAAAAGTCTTCTAGTATTGGAATGTTGTTACCTGGGGAAGATACAAACAAATAATGTAAATGGATTTTGGTGTTAAGTTGGAGTTTAATTATGATGGTTTCTGTTTTGCTATTTAGGTTTGGGCATGTTGGTTGAGTAGAGATGTTAAGTTGATTTTTGAAAAGTATTGCTACTCCTCCACCCTTGCTTTTAAGCGGTCATGTCTTATTATGTTATAACCTTGGGGTATAATCTCTGAGTCTTTTGTGCCTGGGTTAAGCCAGGTTTCAGAGAGGCAAAGGATGTCAAATGAGTGGATATCTAAGAGGACATGGATGAAGGGTATTTTATTATTTATGCTTTGGATGTTAAGGTGTCCTATAAGGAAGTTACTATTGGGGTTAGGTGAGCAGTTTTGGGGAGGTGGTGAGATAGGGCCAGGGTTGGGGTGGATGTCTCCATCTTGTAGGGTAGGATTAACTAGTTTAGTTAAGTAGTTCTTCTTTAGAATTGTTAGGGTTTTTGTTTTTTTGCTAGATAGTAGGGGGTAGGTAAGGTGATGTTGCCTGTGGAATTTAGATAGATGATAGCTAGGTGGAATTAACATTAGGGTAAGTTGTGAAAGTGAGTCTAGTAGAAGTGTGTTTTGTGTGGAGATAAGAGAGTTGTCAAGTGAAATTTCAAGAAAGGTGAGATGGTATGTTGCAAGAAGGGTGGTTATGATTAAGACAGAGAGTAAAGGCATAGTTAGTATGTAGGAGACATAATTTAGTACTCTGAGAAGTGAGGAAGTAGAGGGAAAGTATAAAGAGGAGAGAAAGGAGTGTAGTAAGCAATAGAGGGGGTAGTAAATTATTTAAAGCAGTTGGTAAATAAGAATGGATTCTATAGGGAATAGAGAAAGAATGGCTGGAGAGGAAAGAGGATGTGTAAGGAGAGAAGTATAAGTAATAGAGAAAGGTAATAGAAGAAATATGGTCATAGGGCACAGATAGAGAAGGGGGGAGTGGAAGGGGTGTGTTAAGGCTAGGGAACAATTTGGCGGGAAGGAGAGTAATAGGATAGGAGGGATAGGGGTGTGGCTATAGAGCTATAAGTGTAGGACCCCTGGGGGTGGGTGGGAATTGGGGGTAGGGAGGGGAGCGGAGTGAGCCCGCAGGGCGAACGGAGCGGGAAGAGCCAAAGAAGAGAGGTGAGTGGAAAACAATCAGTAAGATGCTGATAGTAAAGGAACGTAATCCTAGGACATAGAGGAATGCTTGGAGAGTGAGGACTAAGTGGGGCAAGGCTGAGAATATCAGAGAAAGGAAAAGGGTAGAAACAACACAAAAGGCTAGCAGATAGTGGGAAATATCAGAATTAGTAAGTGGAAAAATAAGTTTGCAAGGATAAGCAATTTAGTAGTAGGGAGCCACCTAGTGGACTAAGCAGGTAATTGCTACCGGGACGGACTAAGCAGGTAATTGCTACCGGGACTACAGACAGGGCTAGTGGATGTGGAGTGAGCCAGGTAACAGTAGTTACTAAAGGTTGCTGGTGGTCGAGGGGAAGGGAGAAGCTAAGGTGGGCTGCTGGCAGAACCTGTTTTGAGATTAACAATAGCTGAGGGTTAGAAATGCAAACACAATGTTGTGAAACCTGGAAGAACTGAAGGACATACTTTCTTGCGTCTTTATGGGAAGAGGCTTTTCCAAAATTGTAAAGCTTTGGTCCCTAGGTAGGGTATGTGGCAGGAGACTAGGTAGGGTACTCAATCCCAGACCTACAGGTGGTCACTAGCTAGAAGAGCTAAGAATGGAAGGGAGAAGAAGAGGGTTAAATATAGAGCAACAAATACTGTAAGAAAGTAGGTAAAATCCAATAGGTAACAATAAACTTGTAATCATTCAGACAATAAACTTGTAATCATTCAGACATGTGCCATTATTCTTAAATTATTAGTGCAGGATAACAAATATATTTCTGTACTTGAAATCAGTTAACACAACTTATAATAGCTACAGTTGTCAATCCCCGCCAATTACTATATAATATACAGGCGGGAGTACCTACACCAACTTCAACTAGTGTTTAAGGATACACCACCCAGGTAATTAGTAAAGGCGGACCAAGTAAGTTAATGAGAATCACTGTTGAGGGTGGACAAACCAAAGCTACTTTACTACATAAGCTAGAAGAAATGTTTGTAGGAGAATTGAGTAGGGGAGGTAGGAGTAGAACCTCCTAGGTGTTGGTCTTAAGCCTATATTCTAGAAAAGACAGTGGAAAGTGTGCTACACCCGCTTAAAAATAAGCGCAGGGTAGCACGTGATAGATAAGTAAGGGTAGGTAAGGAGCTTTGGAAAGAAACGCTGTATATTGCAGCAGTTAGGATATGGACACTAAGACCTGTTACACATAGAGAGCGAAGCTCATATATAAATGTTAGGCACTCTAAAAGGGCTAAAGGATAGTAGTTGAGACAAGTAAAACAGATGGAGTACTGTTTTCCCCACGTGCTACAGATGGTGGGAGTAATGGAGGGCTTAAATAAGTAAAGCACTGGGCGAAAACATGCTAAGGCACCTAGCTCGCAAAGAGTATGGTGAGGAGAGTATGTGCGATAGGTATCCTTAAGCTAGCGTGTCGGGTAATTGTAACGAACACGCAGCTATCCCAAAAAGAGTCAGTTACACTCTAGCCAGCGTGTCGGGTAGTTTAAAATTGCAACGAGCACGCAGCTATCCCAAAAAGAGTCAGTTACACTCTAGCCAGCGTATCAGGTAGTTTAAAAAGCACACGCAATTATCTCGGAGAGTCATGGGGAGTATGCTAGAGAACGCTAAGATATCTCATATAACAAGCCAGTTCAGCTGCTGTTAATACATAAACAAAGCGAGCATTTAGTGGGGAAGGAGTTTTAGCAGTTCCTGGGGAAAGAAGTCTATTTACTGATGACCAGAACTGTTTAGGGTTGTTAATATGAGTTTCCTGAAGTTTACAGTAGAAGTTTTTCTTGTCAGAGATTATTGATTTTTTCGCTAAATTTGAAGCTGGCGGAAATTAACTAAATCAGGGTTTTGTTTATTGCATCTCCATTTTGTCCATGCTTTGTTTCTAGCAGGCATGAGTTTTTTAGTATTGGTGGTCAGCTATGGGGCAGATTTGGTCTTTACTCTAATAGAGCGTTCTGGAGCATGTGAATCAAGTATGGATAAGAATGTAGAATTAAAGAATAATACTGCTTCCTCCAGGGGGAGTGATTTTAAGCAATTCCATTTGCATGCTCTCAGTTCAACTTTAAAAAGGTCTATGTTAAAGTGCTTGACAGATCGAATTAGCCTTGTATTTGGGAGGTTAACATATTCTGATTTTTGCCTAGTAATGTAGGTTAGGCAGTGGTCACTGATGTCGTCTGGCATAGTACCTACTTTATATTGTGTCTTAACTTTATTTGTGAGTATCCAGTCTAATATACTCTCTTTCTTACTGGGCTTATTGACTCTTGTAGTTGAGGTAATAGTTTGTGAGAAACCATGTAGGTTAATATGAGAGGAGGGATTGACAGTATTAATAGTGTTCCAGTCTATGTTAACGTCGCCAAGAATTATGGTTTCTTGGGGGTAGGTGGTAGAAACCCAGCTTAAAAAGTCTTCTAGTATTGGAATGTTGTTACCTGGGGGAAGATACAAACAAATAATGTAAATGGATTTTTTGGTGTTAAGTTGGAGTTTAATTATGATGGTTTCTGTTTTGCTATTTAGGTTTGGGCATGTTGGTTGAGTAGAGATGTTAAGTTGATTTTTGAAAAGTATTGCTACTCCTCCACCCTTGCGTTTTAAGCGGTCATGTCTTATTATGTTATAACCTTGGGGTATAATCTCTGAGTCTTTTGTGCCTGGGTTAAGCCAGGTTTCAGAGAGGCAAAGGATGTCAAATGAGTGGATATCTAAGAGGACATGGATGAAGGGTATTTTATTATTTATGCTTTGGATGTTAAGGTGTCCTATAAGGAAGTTACTATTGGGGTTAGGTGAGCAGTTTTGGGGAGGTGGTGAGATAGGGCCAGGGTTGGGGTGGATGTCTCCATCTTGTAGGGTAGGATTAACTAGTTTAGTTAAGTAGTTCTTCTTTAGAATTGTTAGGGTGTTTGTTTTGCTAGATAGTAGGGGTAGGTAAGGTGATGTTGCCTGTGGAATTTAGATAGATGATAGCTAGGGGTGGAATTAACATTAGGGTAAGTTGTGAAAGTGAGCCTAGTAGAAGTGTGTTTTGTGTGGAGATAAGAGAGTTGTCAAGTGAAATTTCAAGAAAGGTGAGATGGTATGTTGCAAGAAGGGTGGTTATGATTAAGACAGAGAGTAAAGGCATAGTTAGTATGTAGGGAGACATAATTTAGTACTCTGAGAAGTGAGGAAGTAGAGGGGAAAGTATAAAGAGGAGAGAAATGAGTGTAGTAAGCAATAGAGGGGTAGTAAATTATTTAAAGCAGTTGGTAAATAAGAATGGATTCTATAGGGAATAGAGAAAGAATGGCTGGAGAGGAAAGAGGATGTGTAAGGAGAGAAGTATAAGTAATAGAGAAAGGTAATAGAAGAAATATGGTCATAGGGCACAGATAGAGAAGGGGAGTGGAAGGGGTGTGTTAAGGCTAGGGAACAATTTGGGGAAGGAGAGTGGTAGGATAGGAGGGATAGGGGTGTGGCTATTGAGCTATAAGTGTAGGACCCCTGGGGTGGGTGGGAATTGGGGGTAGGGAGGGGAGCGGAGTGAGCCTGCAGGGCGAACGGAGCGGGAAGAGCCAAAGAAGAGAGGTGAGTGGAAAACAATCAGTAAGATGCTGATAGTAAAGGAACGTAATCCTAGGACATAGAGGAATGCTTGGAGAGTGAGGACTAAGTGGGGCAAGGCTGAGAATATCAGAGAAAGGAAAAGGGTAGAAACAACACAAAAGGCTAGCAGATAGTGGGAAATATCAGAATTAGTAAGTGGAAAAATAAGTTTGCAAGGATAAGCAATTTAGTAGTAGGGAGCCACCTAGTGGACTAAGCAGGTAATTGCTACCGGGACGGACTAAGCAGGTAATTGCTACGGGACTACAGACAGGGCTAGTGGATGTGGAGGAGCCAGGTAACAGTAGTTACTAAAGGTTGCTGGTGGTCGAGGGGAAGGGAGAAGCTAAGGTGGGCTGCTGGCAGAACCTGTTTTGAGATTAACAATAGCTGAGGGTTAGAAATGCAAACACAATGTTGTGAAACCTGGAAGAACTGAAGGACATACTTTCTTGCGTCTTTATGGGAAGAGGCTTTTCCAAAATTGTAAAGCTTTGGTCCCTAGGTAGGGTATGTGGCAGGAGACTAGGTAGGGTACTCAATCCCAGACCTACAGGTGGTCACTAGCTAGAAGAGCTAAGAATGGAAGGGAGAAGAAGAGGGTTAAATATAGAGCAACAAATACTGTAAGAAAGTAGGTAAAATCCAATAGGTAACAATAAACTTGTAATCATTCAGACAATAAACTTGTAATCATTCAGACATGTGCCATTATTCTTAAATTATTAGTGCAGGATAACAAATATATTTCTGTACTTGAAATCAGTTAACACAACTTATAATAGCTACAGTTGTCAATCCCCGCCAATTACTATATAATATACAGGCGGGAGTACCTACACCAACTTCAACTAGTGTTTAAGGATACACCACCCAGGTAATTAGTAAAGGCGGACCAAGTAAGTTAATGAGAATCACTGTTGAGGGTGGACAAACCAAAGCTACTTTACTACATAAGCTAGAAGAAATGTTTGTAGGAGAATTGAGTAGGGGAGGTAGGAGTAGAACCTCCTAGGTGTTGGACTTAAGCCTATATTCTAGAAAAGACAGTGGAAAGTGTGCTACACCCGCTTAAAAATAAGCGCAGGGTAGCACGTGATAGATAAGTAAGGGTAGGTAAGGAGCTTTGGAAAGAAACGCTGTATATTGCAGCAGTTAGGATATGGACACTAAGACCTGTTACACATAGAGAGCGAAGCTCATATATAAATGTTAGGCACTCTAAAAGGGCTAAAGGATAGTAGTTGAGACAAGTAAAACAGATGGAGTACTGTTTTCCCCACGTGCTACAGATGGTGGGAGTAATGGAGGGCTTAAATAAGTAAAGCACTGGGCGAAAACATGCTAAGGCACCTAGCTCGCAAAGAGTATGGTGAGGAGAGTATGTGCGATAGGTATCCTTAAGCTAGCGTGTCGGGTAATTGTAACGAACACGCAGCTATCCCAAAAAGAGTCAGTTACACTCTAGCCAGCGTGTCGGGTAGTTTAAAATTGCAACGAGCACGCAGCTATCCCAAAAAGAGTCAGTTACACTCTAGCCAGCGTATCAGGTAGTTTAAAAAGCACACGCAATTATCTCGGAGAGAGTCATGGGGAGTATGCTAGAGAACGCTAAGATATCTCATATAACAAGCCAGTTCAGCTGCTGTTAATACATAAACAAAGCGAGCTTGCAGGTTTAGATTCAGTTTTTAACTCCTTAACCCAAAATATCCCAAAAAACAAGCCAGTTCAGCTGCTGTGAATACCTAAACAAAGCGAGCTTACAGGTTTAAATTCAGGTTTTAACCATCTATACTATGAGTCGCTAAACCAGGTGCGAGCAGTAAAATGCTACAAACATTACAAAGCGTACTTGCAAGCCTTTAGAGTACAAAAACAAAGAGAGCGTACAGGTTTTGATTAATGTCTAACCAGCTATGCTATAGTCGCTAAACCTAGTGCGAGCAAACAGTGCAGAAGTCAGTTCAGAACATACTCGTTTACATGCCTCATAGTTAGAATAGGTCATTCAGAAAACACAAGGGCATGGACTATCAGCAAAGTAAATAACACTGTCGGTATAGTAATAATAACTGGCGATAAAGGAATAGCATTCAAGTCTTACAAGAAGTACGCAGAAACACAGTACAATATCAGGTGTGTTTAAGAGCACGCAACTTACACTTTTACAAGTCTCCAGAGGCAGGAACGCACAGCAGCCAGGGTGATCTAAGGGAAAAGAGTTGGCGCGAGGCCATGCAGGTGTATTTATAGCTTTGGAGAGGAAGTGGGATTGGAGAATGGAAAGGAGGAGGGGCAGGGGGCAGGTAGAGAGAGGGAAAATGAGCGGAAGCAAGGTAGCTGTAATAGAGTAGAGGGAGGCAATAGAAATAAGCCAAGGAGTAGTATGTGAGATAGTCAGAGGGAATAAAGAACAGAGAAAAGTAAGGGTAGGGATAGAGTGAGAGACGAAGTAGGGAGAAGGTGAATAAGAATGAAGGGAGGGTGGGCTATTATAGGAAGGTTAGAAAAGACAGAGTTAGAGCCAAAGAAGAGAGGTGAGTGGAAAACAATCAGTAAGATGCTGATAGTAAAGGAACATAATCCTAGGACATAGAGGAATGCTTGGAGAGTGAGGACTAAGTGGGGCAAGGCTGAGAATATCAGAGAAAGGAAAAGGGTAGAAACAACACAAAAGGCTAGCAGATAGTGGGAAATATCAGAATTAGTAAGTGGAAAAATAAGTTTGCAAGGATAAGCAATTTAGTAGTAGGGAGCCACCTAGTGGACTAAGCAGGTAATTGCTACCGGGACTACAGACAGGGCTAGTGGATGTGGAGTGAGCCAGGTAACAGTAGTTACTAAAGGTTGCTGGTGGTCGAGGGGAAGGGAGAAGCTAAGGTGGGCTGCTGGCAGAACCTGTTTTGAGATTAACAATAGCTGAGGGTTAGAAATGCAAACACAATGTTGTGAAACCTGGAAGAACTGAAGGACATACTTTCTTGCATCTTTATGGGAAGAGGCTTTTCCAAAATTGTAAAGCTTTGGTCCCTAGGTAGGGTATGTGGCAGGAGACTAGGTAGGGTACTCAATCCCAGACCTACAGGTGGTCACTAGGCAGAAAAGTTTCTTGCGTCTTTATGGAAAGAGGCTTTTCCAAAATTGTAAAGCTTTGGTCCCTAGGTAGGGTATGTGGCAGGAGACTAGGTAGGGTACTCAATCCCAGACCTACAGGTGGTCACTAGGCAGAAGAGTTTCTTGCGTCTTTATGGGAAGAGGCTTTTCCAAAATTGTAAAGCTTTGGTCCCTAGGTAGGGTATGTGGCAGGAGACTAGGTAGGGTACTCAATCCCAGACCTACAGGTGGTCACTAGGCAGAAGAGTTTCTTGCGTCTTTATGTGAAGAGGCTTTTCCAAAATTGTAAAGCTTTGGTCCCTAGGTAGGGTATGTGGCAGGAGACTAGGTAGGGTACTCAATCCCAGACTTACAGGTGGTCACTAGGCAGAAGAGTTTCTTGCGTCTTTATGGGAAGAGGCTTTTCCAAAATTGTAAAGCTTTGGTCCCTAGGTAGGGTATGTGGCAGGAGACTAGGTAGGGTACTCAATCCCAGACCTACAGGTGGTCACTAGGTAGAAGAGACTTTTACAAGTCTCCAGAGGCAGGAACGCACAGCAGCCAGGGTGATCTAAGGGAAAAACTTCATTTTCCATCGACTAGGGAAAAACTTTAAGTATAAACTTAAAGTTTGACTACCTAATTTAAGTAACAAAGTTTTATTCTTATATCTGTTGAGACACTCAGTCCACTAATATCTAAGATGTTCCAGAATTTTGCATCAAAATTATTATCTATAATTAACTTATATAACTTAGATAAGCTTCCTTTGTAGGTCAACTCACCTTTGATGATAGCATTCATATATTCATTTATATATGCATCAGATTACTGATTTTTTTGTGAGGATTGCTTGTCTATGATAAATAAAAGCTTGTTGCTTTGGAACACATTTCATGATTTTTGGAAATTATTGTTACTAAGCTCATCACCGAAGTTTTAAGTCCACTAGTTTCTATGTTTTTTATTTTATTTTTTTCATTCATATGTTCATATAATAGGGGGTAGTGTTCTATTTCTCTTCACTCATATTATCTACAAATTCATTTAATTTCATACTGATGGATAATAATAAATGGTTAACAGGTTCATCCAACTTATAATAATTCATTAAATATTCTAGCAACTTAGCTTTTCCTTTTTCAAAGCAGTCAGACCATAATACTAATCCATTCATTTTTAGTATGTAAATTCATTTTAATATTGTTTTGAGTTTTCCTTAAATCTAGAGGTATGTGTAACTGGAAAGCAGAAACATTCCCATTTTTATATTAATGGAGTTTAAAAAAAACATATTTCTTAACTGTTTTAAGAAATTATTTCATTCATGTGGAGTCCAAAGACTGAAATTAATTTCCTTCTAAGGTAAATTTTATTAACCAGATGAAAGGATTGTTACATATTTCTAATTCATCATATTTGATAAACTTATAAGAATTTTGTAAAATCTGGTCCTGAATAGTTTTCCATTGACTAGTGTGAGTTGTGTCTATCCAGAGTATAAGAGAGGTAAAATTTGCAGCAGTACAATAAGATTATACAACAGGAAAGCTAATACCACCATACTCCCATAATCTTACATGATTTCTATAAGCAATTCTCAGCTTTTTAGGATACCATAAGAATGAACATACATAGCATTTTTTTTGTTTTCTTTTAAAGTCAGGTATTAAAGCTACTGAATGTATCATGTATATAATCGTGTGTATTATAATCATTTAAAAAAGTACAAAGCTATCCTCAAAAGTAAAAAAAAACATTCCATTTTTTAATACGTACCACTTCTTCAGTTATTATTCAGAATTTTTATTAATAATATTACTCACATCTTGATTTTTATTCCTAAACATTGTAGTTCTTTTCCTTTCCAATTATATGTATATTTTTTCTTTAAACTTGCTATCTAGTAATTGATTTAATGCTAAAACTTCAGTTTATTTTTAATTTTTAAATTTAGGCAATGATTCATCTTGAAACGTTTCAATTTCCTCATCTATTTCTTCAACTGAATAATTTAAATTCCCAATAGTTAGTAAAATATCACCTGTAAAAAGCTGTATTTTAGATTGACAATCCTTGTTAATCGGGAATCCATCAATTTTTCATTGCTTCTTATACTGTTAGTTAAGTGTTTGATAACTAATGCAAATAGGAGGGGGGAAGGGACACCCTTGTTTTGTGCCTTTGTTTAAAGTGAATCCCCTAGAAATGTAAGATCAAATTTTAACATATGTTTTGGAGTCTCTATACAGTTTTTTTAATATTCCAATAAATTGTTCTGGAAATGCAAATGCTTCAAAAATTTTAAACAAGTAGTTCCAGTAGGCAGAATCAAAAGCTCTCTAGATATCTAAGCTAATTAGGGCCAATTTCTTTTTCATTCCTTTTGCTAAACATAAGATAGTTGTTGCCCTTTTTATATTATCATATGTTTATCCATTGACCATAAATCCTGCTTGATCTTTATTAATTAATCTACTATATCGCTTAATCTTCTAGCAAAGATAGAAGTAAATAAATATGTTATAGTCTGCATTTAGTAATGGAATAGGACTGTATGAGGAAACTAACTTATTATCCTTTCATTGTTTAAGTATAGGTGAGATTACAAAACATTTACATGAGGAAATAATTATTTTGTCATTATTAATTATCCTGAAAATGTTACTCATAGGATCATATGATGTTACTAGACTATTGGCCCTGAGGCCCTTACAAACCTAGCCAAAAATTTAGCACATGTTCCAATAAGTCAGCACCCTGTGCCACTGTCCAGCAGGGACACAGGTAGAACCCTAGGGGTGTATTTTCTGTTCCCCATCCAGCTATCCATGTTGCACTTAAAAAAGGGTTAATGAGGTACTCTGCGTAACGTGGAGAGGAAGACTATTACACAAAAGGGGGACTCTCTGGGACACAAATCTGTCCCACCAACATGTCCTTTTGATGTCACAGACCAGGTTGAAGTCGCATGTACGGGTTACTCAAGTGGAGCTTGACTTGCTTATATGCAGCAGTGGGTTTTGAGATTGCTTTGTCTGCCAGGCAGAGGTCACCTCTGATGAGTTTGTAGGAGACTGAGTAGAGGGACAGGGCATTTTGCCTATTTGTGTAGGGTAGATGTTTAAGGCCCTGGATTCTCCTGGTGAGGAACCTCTGTGGTCTCTCTAGCTGTTGCATGTGCTTTATGAGGTGCATGCCAAACGGGACATTGTGCTCAATAATGGGTCTTACAAGGGAAGAATACAGGGATGTTCTGACTACCTTGCTCCTTAATAATGAGGTGGGCCATGTAGAAAGGTTTCTGTACAGTGGAGGCAATATGGTGGTCAGAAGTCAGTTTGCTATCAACCTGGGTGCCCAAGTCCCTCATGACTGATTGTGTGCTTAGGACCTTATTATCAATGTGATAATTTGTGAGGATGTCACTCTCCCCAAAGGGGATGATGATGCATTTTTTGGCAATCAGTTTGAAGCCATGTTTGTCGCACCAGTCAGTTGTTTGGATGAGACCCTCTTAGAGGATGTTCACATCATTAGGAGAATTGATGACAGCACCCAGCTGGTTTTGGCCTGCACCACAGAAAAGTTTATTCCAAACAACAGAAGCCCTAAGACCGATCCCTGGGGTACACCACTCATTACGGGTCTACTGCTTGAGGTGGCTTCCCCTATTTTGACTAGGTGGGCTCTAACAATGAGCCAGTTTGCTACCCATCTGGTAACATATGGATTGATGCCTAATTGAAAGAATTTATCTATTATACCTGAGTGGAGAATAGTAAAGAAGGCTTTGGCCAGGTCAGTGTCTTCCCCTCATTCAAGGCCTAGGTGACTGTCTCAAAGAAGTCGACCAAATTTTACAGGAATGACCTCCCCTTGATGAAACCAAACTGTGTATTTCTAAAGTATTTAATGGAAGTAGGCTATAAAATTCCATACTTAAAACATCTAACCCTGGAGCTTTACCATTCTTCCCCTTTTTTAAATCTTCTTTAACTTCTGTTAGGGTAATAGGCTTATTCAGCAGAGATATTTGTTGGTCATTAAGTTCATTAGTAATGTTTTTCTTTTAATATCTGTTGATTTTGTAATCATCAGGGTCATTATTTTATCTTTATTACGATCGTCATTGATTTAAAAAAATATTAAGCATTTTGTCTATGTCTGAAGTAAGCTTATTACTGTGAGGATTTCAGATGTTATTGATTTGTGCTTTCTTGCTTAACATCTTACTTCTATTAGTTAATCTATGCAGATTTTTTTAAGTCATTGCATAACTGTGCAATTTTATTTTTTCTAAAGCTATTGCCACTTTTTGCATTAAAACAATTTGATTTTTTGTCATTAATTTTTTAATGACTTCACTATTATCTAATTTCTTTGCTGTTCATACCTCACTTTGTATATTTAATTTTGTATTTCTAACAATTCTTTATCTCAGTCTTTCATTTTATTACTAGCCCATTTTTCCATTCTATCTTTAATATCCTTTTTTAAGGAGTCCGATAGTATAACTTTACTAATCTGGCCATTATCATTCAAAGATTTAATATTCTCAATTTATTACTTAAATTTTTTTTAATATCATTGTATATACTGGGATTCTATAAATGATCTTTAATTTCTTTATATTCATTACTATATTAATACGTAGTGCATTCTGATCATATAAAGGAAAAGGAATGGTTAAGTAATTCACTGTATTAAGTAAATCTGTAGAGGTGTAACTCCAATCAATTTTAGTTTGCAACCCATGTGCATAAGAGTAATGAGTGAAGAACAATGACTCATCTTCTGTTTTTACTATTAAATTGACTAAATTATTATTACTAATCCATCTCTTTTGTGTTTTAGCTGCTGTCAGAATTTTAGCTTTCGTCTGTTCACTTGTATCTTCTATACTAGATATGTAGCGTAAAATAATACCACTATATTTCCAAAGTATCCTTCAGCAAGAGCAAAGCAGCATACCAATAATCAGAATAAAAACTAGAGTTGAAGAGAGTAGAGTGAATGGATAAAACAAATATGTATTAACCTAGTTTCTTAGCTGAAATAGCAAAATGTAGATGCACTAGGTTGTGCAACATTATATACAACCTTACAACATGAGCAGTATCACCTGCAAATTGATGAGGCAACTATTAATTTAATTTAGTCCAATTCAATTAAATTGTTTGAATTGATGCTTGTTTTTTATTGGTTGTCACTTGCTATATAAGAAATGTTTTATTGTTGTTTAAATAGATCTGATGAAGCGTGCACAGTGCACGCGAAAGCGCTTATCCTTTTCATCTTGTTTTATGTGTCGTTGGGAATAAAAGCCAGAATTTTATCCTCACTTCTCGTAGTGTATCCTTGAAGTTTTTATTCTGATTATTGGTATACTAGATATGTAGTTAAAATCTCCTGCTAAAATTAAACTACCCTACTGTCCTTCCTATGACTTTATAGTAAGTTTAAGTAATCTTTAGCCACTCTTGCACTTAATCCAGGGATCCAGTAAAAATTAGCTAGTGTATGGTGTTTGGCATTATATTTAATTATTACAAATGTATACATTCCTTTAGGATCATTAATGGATTCCATTACCTTAGGCAGTACAGTAGATTTTCTCCAAAGTATATCAGTTCCTCTCATTTTTTGTTAAAAGAAGCAGATGATAACATTTCATAACCTAAGTTTTTTAAATATTATTAGTAAACTGAAAAGCTTCTGTAATAGGAACGGACCACAAATGGACTCCAAAGTAATAATAAATTATCAAATACTTATAAGATAATAAATAAGCACTTTAAATGTTAAAAAAAGGTATTTAATCACACACAATAATAGAAATTCAAGTGCTTTCATCCCTGGCAAGTCAGGGACTTTATCAAGGTAACACACAGTCAGGAAGAGTGGATTTAAATAGTGTTACTAAGAAAATTAACCAATCACAATAAACCAATATTTAAAAGCATTATACATTTTAAAAACATTCTCAATATCTATGCATGTTATTTAAAATTTAAATAAGACACAATAATACAATAAAAATAATACCCTCACAGTGCATATTCTCATCTATCCAATGATTTCATTTTTAAAAAACAAGCCAAAGATAAATGCTCATTAATGCCTGGCTACTGCATAGCATTAGTTCTCAACTACCATAAGGCTTCATGTATCTCTAGTCATAAATGCCAAGGACCACCCCTAGGATCAACCATAAAGATTCTATAATAAAAAATTTAAGAGAGTATCCTGCATCACAACTGCAATGTTTTGCCAAAGCATTTTTTTCACTATGAAGCCTTGTCTCTCTCAGATGTTCGCAAACATGAAATTTAAATTTACATTCAGTCTTCTCAATATAGTAGACAGAACATTCCCTAAAATTATTACATGAGGATAAAATTACCCAATCCACCCACTCGAGGTATTATAGGTGGTAATAAAGGTGAATTGGTATTTGATTTTCTCATTGGGCCTACACTCCTCCACTTTGTTTAAAACATGTAGGTCATCTTCTAAGAGGGATTTAGCCATAATCTGTATACCCGGTCTCATTGCTCTGAATGTACTTTAGAGCTATTTTGTCCAGTGACCATACATTCAGAGCAATGAGAAATGGTATACAGGTTATAGGCAAGTCCCTCACAGAAGATGATCTACATATTTTAAACCAAGGGGAGGAGTGTAGGCCCAATGAGAAAATCAAATACCATTCTACCTTTACCACCTATAATACTATGAGTGGGTTGATAGCGGATATATTATGTAAAGCTTGGGTAATTTTATCCTCATGTAAAAATTTTAGGGAATGGCTAGGTGAAGGGCCAACCACAGTGTATAGGAAGGGCTGGTGTTTAAAGAATTTGCTGGAAACAACATACTATGAACAACAGACAGGATCAATGGTTAAACGTGGGGCATGTAATGTTTGTCCCTATATAATGGAGGGCTCCTGTTTTGAAATTAATGGGATATTAGTGAGACCAAACAAAATGTTTTTTGTCAAACTGATAAAGTTGTTTATTGTGCCAGGTGCACAAAATGTTCTGTCTTCTATATTGGGAAGACTGAACGTAAATTTAAATTTCAGTTTTTAGAACATGTGAGAGAGATAAGGTGTCATAGTTAAAAAAATGCTTTGGGAAAACATTGCAGTTGTGATGCAGGACACTCTTTTATATTTTTTATTATAGAATCTTTAGTGGTAGATCCTAGGGGTGGTCCTTGGAATCTATGACTAGAGATATATGAAGCTTTATTGCAGTTGAGAACTAATGCTATGCAGTGGCCAAGCATTAACGAGCTTTTATCTTTGGCTTGTTTTTTTAAAAATGAAAGGATTGGATAGATGAGTATTAATATGCACTGTGAAGGTATTATTTTTATTGTATTATTGTGTCTTATTTAAATTTTAAATAACATGTATAGATATTGAGAATGTTTTTAAAATTTATAATGCTTTTAAATATTGGCTTATTGTGATTGGTTCTTTTTTCTTAGTAACAGTATTTAAATCTACTCTTCCTGACTGTGTGTTACTTTCATAAAGTCCCTGACTTGCCAGGGATGAAAGTGCTTGGATTTCTATTATTGTGTGTGATTAAAAACCTTTTTGAATGTTTAAAGTGCTTATTTATTATTTTATAACTATTTGATAATTTATTATTACTTTGAAGTCCATTTGTGGTCCATTCCTGTTAAAGAAGCTTTTTGGTTTACTCGTTTATTTTTGTGCTCTTGTGGACATTCAGTTTATTTAAATATTATATATCTTTATTTATTAAGTGAGTCTCTTGCAAGAATATAATGTCTTCTCTATTTTATTTTAGATATCTCATTAATGATTTCCTTTTGCTGCCATTATTTAATCCACTTACATTAATAGATTAATAGACAATATAATAAAACTATTCACACTGATAATATGACAGGTTTTCCATCATATTCATTTAATTACATATAAGACTCTGATGCATTCCTGCAACACTATTTTAACGTTTCCCTTTTTTGAATTCTTCCTTTCTACAAACTAAACTAGCAAACTTGTAAATAATAAAAAGAAAAACAAGTCTACAGCTGTAACTTTACATGTTACTAATAAAACACAACCTACCATGCCTATCAAATAGAAAAAACTACTATAATATTTCTCTGCCTACCAATTCCTAAACATTCATCAAAAAATAGCCAAAAGCTACCATGCCTTGCAATTAATATAATATTATATATAAGTTAAAATTAAAAAGCGACTATTAATTTTGTGATATGTTTTTGCCATTTAAAACAATTACCCCATTATTAAATAAAGGTTTATTAAGCCTCTTCTGTTAATCACAAATATTAAATAATCCAACAGACAGTGCACTGTATACCTGTTTATTTAATAGTAGCATAAATTATCCATTAAATATTCCTAAATTATTCACTCATTATAACTAAATCTCTAAATACATAAGTAGAACAAAGTGGGCCCCGAAGAGATAAAGATATCTTTAAACTTACATGTGACAGGTAATCTTATCATACTAAACTATTATACAAAAGGAAAATCAATGTACATATGTGTTCATCATGCTAACATATATATATACATATTTTATAGATGTAACAAAAGCTCAAAATTTATTTTAAAAGTACAAGTGTCTCTATCTCAAAATTGTGTTTGTTTGTCTTTCGGCTTTTCCCGGTTAGGGGGTCGCCACAGCGGAACTGCGGTCCACTAATAATTGGCAGTAGATTTTCATGAACGCCGATGTGCCAGCTCGATGTCCAACCTTCAACGAAGGCACGCTCATTTACACATGTCTTTCGAATGCCACCCAAACGTGGGGAGGACATGCAGACTCCACAAAGAAGGCACTCCCCGCACTCCAGCCGAGAATTGAACGGGAGAATCTCTTGCTGTGAGGCAACAATGCTACCGCTGCACCACCGCAGCCATTATCTCAAAATTGTGTGACGCTCTTAATATGATAAATATCCAGATATTTAAAAACCCTTTAGATTATTAAAGTAATGCATAAAAATATGTACATTACTGAGGTCAAAGATAATGCTTAGCTATTTCTATTGATTCAAAAAATGCAGTTTATATTGTATTCAAAAGTTACAATGTGTTAAATTCATATGCCATTCTCTCTTCCTGGGTTCAAACATACTGAAAAATCTACTTTATTTCCTATCAAAACGGATGTACCGATTCAGAAATATAACGCTCAGATTTCAGCTCTGACTTACAAAATGAGTTATTTCAGGTGGTATTTGTAAATCTAATAACATACAATATGGAAAAAGCTTCAAAGTTCAAATGACCAAGCTTCAGGTTTCAGCTTTCAGGATATTTTAAAATATTTGATATGATTTGCTATGCAGATTTTATGAGATTTTGTAGATTTACATTTCTGTCATATACAGGTATTGTTTGTTTGTCTTTTTGGCTTTTCCCGGTTACGGGTTGTCACAGCAGAACTCCGGTCCACTAATGATTGGCAGTAGATTTTTATGGTGCCGAGTTGCCAGTCCGACACCCTACCTTTCAGCGAAGGCACGCCCATTCACGCATGTCTTTTGGATGCCAGTCGACCACGGGGAGGACATGCAGACTCCACACAGAAGGCACTCCAGCCGAGAATCGAACAGGAGAACCTCTTGCTGTGAGGCAACAATGCTACTGCTGTACCACCGCGGTTGTAATGCATATCTTTTTTATAAGCAGTTTGTTATTTAAATGTATTATTCTGTCTTATTTGACCACTAATATTCTACCTCATTCTGTATAACCTAATTTCTAAAATCTCCATCAAAGAGCTATTTAATCATCAGCTCTCTATTAGAGATTACTTTATGTGTATATATTTCTCAGATTACTAATAACACTCTTTTATTAATCTTACATAGTAGATATTTTGTTCCTTGTGCATTTGCGTATTATTCATAAGATGCTTGATCTTATTAATTCTGGTATTACAACCCTGAATAAAGGCCTGCAGTTTAGTTACTTTTCTGGCTGTAGCTGGATAACTTCTCTAAGTATAGTATAAAACAAGGTCTGAGACAAACATAAATGAGGGTGATTAGAGACAGAAAAGAAGCAGTCCTTGTACAGAAGGTAAAGAAAATAATGACTCACACAAGTCCCATTATATACCAATGGCATGAAAATTTTAAGTTACTTCCCTATGTCTGGCATGAGTCATACAAAGCTGAAGAAAAGGAGAAACAGCATCAGGAAAGAGAAAGGGTTGAGGAAGAACAAGATCACATTGATACATCAAGCCTCATTGGTAGCCATGTTGTGGAAAACAGACTAAAATTACAAATAAAGCACTTGAGTGATTTTGAGGTGTTAAAAGGAAACAAAGATAGAGTGAAAAAAACAGATATTTTTTAGTTCTAGGGTGGAGTTTCCCTTTAACTGGAAAAAATCTGGAGCTGCTCCAGAGACTGGCATGGTTTATGATCTTATTGACGATGAGATTCCAGATGTTTTGGCTGTTACTCTTTGCTACCAGCCTTAGGCAATATCAATAAAACTGCAGGTAAAAACCTCTTTGGCTAGTGATCCAGTTTCTAAAAAGGCCATGAGGAAGTTTAATTTGCAGTGTGCTTACAGTTTGATGACATTACTGTATCTTTGTACTCAGCTACATTGAACTCTTCTGGAATATGTACTAAGTCTAAGCTAATGCACAAAAAAAACAAAAAACAAAAAAAAAACATGAATTTCCTTTCAGCTAAACCCCAAATTTAGATCATGACTTATTGTATAAAATAACAGGTGAGCGAAGCCAAAGAACTGGTGCATACCAACCTGACTAAAGAGGATATGATTTCAGCCTTAATCACAGCTGCAACACAGTCCAGCAACTAGAGAGATAGGCAGTCTGGTGATGGGATGTACAGCCTTCAGAAAAAGGACAGTTCACCTTTTCCTGAGAGGACTTAAAAATCCATCTGGAGTTAAAGAGACTTGAACTGGAGACTGAAGAGAGACTGTGATGTTTGGAGGCTGAAGAAAAGGAAAAGCAGTGTGAACTGCAACATTTGGAAATCGAAGCGAGACTGCAACTGGAAGACAAATGTTTGGAGGTTGAAGAAAAGGAGAAACAGCATCAGTATAAACTGGAGTATAAATGCTTGGAGACCAAAGACAAACTACAGTGTCTGGAGGATGAAATCATATCTTATTTAGTCAGGCTGGCATGCAGCAGTCCTTTGGCTTCGCTCACCTTGGCCAAGTGGTTCTTTGTCAGGTTGCTATAATCCTCTGCTGACATCTTTGCCTGCTTTCTCTACCTATACTAACAAAAATAAATGAAACTGTTGTGAAACTGAAACTTTGAATGCCTACCTTGTGGCTGTCAAGAGTACACACATCTTCAGTGACAACTGCTTACATGCGTTAGCAATTGACCTTGTAGTCTGGAGAGAGGGGACAGAGCTGGTGAAGCTGTGTCAGCCTTTCGTGTGTGTGTGTGTGTGTGTGTGTGTGTGTGTGTGTGTGTGTGTGTGTGTGTGCGCGTGTGTGTGTGTGTGTGTGTGTGTGTGTGTGTGTGTGTGTGTGTGTGTGTGTGTGTGTGTGTATGAAAAATCAAATATTCAAGTGTGTGTGTCAGATACTTGGAAATGAGACACAGTGCTCCAAGGTGAGTCTTGTTTGGAATCTGGAGAAACAGAGATTCCAGTCCCTGGTCTGGAGCAAGTTCCCTGTGTGCTCTTGAGGGAAATTGTGCCTGATGCAGAGAGCTGCATTTGAGATACTGTGTAAATCCATTCCTGTTTTTGTGACTGCCTCTCACCAGTGTTAGTGGTGAGGATTGGGGCTCCTTGATTACTGGCTCGGGGTAAAGAGGGGCTGTCAAATCATATCACAGTGGTTACAGAGCACATAAATAAGTAAGTTAACATTTTAATTCTATATTTTAATTTGGGTATAAGTACATTATTTACAATTGCTAGGCAAACCATGTAACAGGCTATGTGGCATAATTTTAATTGTAAGAGGGTTTGTAGTGTGTTCAGTGGAAAAACTGCAGATGGAATGTGGAATGTTTTGAAAGAGAAATTGAGTGCAAAAAGTCAAAAAAATGTTTAACATCAGGATCTGGGCATACAACATCAAGGGGTTATATTTCCATAAGAACAAGCTATCTGATTAAGGTGAGAGACAAAAATGTAAGAAATGGAAGAGAGGTCAAACTACAACTTTGAAAACTGAAATAAACAAGCTGGACAAACAGATTAAGCATAGTATGAGACATGATCAGGAAAAATATAAAGAATATTCATATAAAGATATTGAGCATAACAGGAAACCATTTTTTTAGATACATAAGATGTGGAAGGAGTAAAGACACAGAAATTGATAACTGTGTGCAGATTCTAAAATTTATTCTCAGACACAACAGATTATAGATATATTTACAAAATCTTATGTAAAACAGTTTGGCTCCACAAAAGGGGTGGTAAGTTGTCCTAGTGACATAAAGTTAACCCCAGATACTGGAATCAAATTAGATTGTATTGAAAAAGAACTACACAAACTGGATCCAAACAAAGCGCAGGGAGGAGACTGAATTAGTAACAATGACCCGAGAACACTTCAGCAAGAACTTATATCTATTACTGAAAACACTTCAGAAAAAACTTGCAATACCATTATATCTGTTATTCACTAGGTCATATAAATATGGGGAGATTCCTCAAGATTGGAGAAATGCACTTATTAAACCTGTCTTCAATTGAAAGGGTAGTAGGACAAACCCAGAGTCATATAGACCCTTAAGTCTAATTTCATGTTGTGGAAAAATAATGGAGAAGGAAATATTGGATAAGTTATTGTCAGAACTGGACAGGTTGGGACTTAGAAACCATACATCAGCATGCATATGTTGAAAACAGCTTTATTACCACCTGTAACATGATGTTCTATAACAATACAATAAGAGCTATGAATGAAAAATTGTTCTGTGATGTAATTTATATAGATTTAACTTAAGCATTTGACAGGGTCATACACAGAACACTGATCAATAAATTAGTGCAACTAGGTATTGATGTAGTCTTGTTAAATGGATAGCTGCATGGTTACAAATAGGACATGCCAAGTATCATACAGCAACTGGGCAGGTGAAATCCTTGGTTACAGTCATGGTGTTCCACGGGGCTCTGTCCTAGGCCCTTACTAGTTTAGATTGTATATTTTAGACCTAACTTTTTCCATCCGTGCAGTTCTACAGTCTATATGCAGACGACCTGAAATTGGGTAAACTGATTACATGTGTTATATATAAGGCATGTCTGCAAAAACAACTTGACTAAATTGACCAGATACCCAGACTTGCTCTGAGTTATTGTGCAATGGCACCTCCTATACTGAGCCAACAGATATAGCCAACTTACTGGCCAACAGATTCAGTGCCAACTTTACCACCACCCCCCAGGCCCTATCACAATACCAGAGGAAAGCCTGGTACCCACCATTTCTGCAGCACAGGTAAAAGCTGCATTGTCCAAAGCCAAGAATACAGCATCCATGGCATGGAACCTGATAATATCCCTGGCTGTGTCCTACATGAGCTACAAAATGAACTGGCACCACATCTGTGTGCCCTGTTCAATCACAGCCTTACCTCAGGCTATGTCCCTAATGAATGGCACACTGCTACAGTCATCCCGCTCCATAAAGAGGTATCAACTACAGACCCTGGGGACTATTGCCCCATTAGCCTGACGAGTCTGGTATGCAAAGCTATGGAGCTCATCATCATGGACCTGCTAAACAAAGATATAGGCAATCTCCAAACTCTTGACCCCACACAGTTTGGCTTTGTCAAAGGGAGATCCTTCAAAGGGAGATCCTGCCTGCTGGACCTGGTTGACTTCTTTGAGGCAGTCACCAAGGCTGTGGATGTGGGTAAGGCAATGCATACAACCTACCTCAACCTGGCCAAGGCCTTCGATACCCTTCCCTACTCAGGTATCATTGATAAACTCACCAAACTAGGCATCAATCCTTACAGCACTAGGTGGGTTGCAAATTGGCTCACAGACAGGACTCACAGAGTGAAAGTTGTGGATTCCAAGTAAGACTGTCGATCAGTCATGAGTGGAGTCCCACAGGGCTTGGTCCTGGGACTCTTCTGTTTGGCATCTACTTCTCAGAAGTCCAGGCCAATGCAGAATGATTCTGGCTGACCAAGTTCACTGATAACTGCAAGCTACCAGTCATTATCAACTCCCCAAGTGATGCAGACATCCTACAAAAGGGCCTCTCTGAGACCAGTGACTAGTGTTGGAACCATGGCCTGAAGCTTAATGCCAAAAAATGCGTTATCATTCCCTTTGGAAAAAACTTAGTTCCCATGAATTACTATGTTGATGGGAGCCCACTGAACACTGAAGGGGCCATAAGAGATCAGGGCACCCGGGTCGACAGCCACCTCTCCATCGATCACCACATTGCCACTGTGGTCAGAAAGTCCTTGTAAGGGGCACATCTTATAATTAAAGGTTTTGCATCCAGGTAGAGGTCATCATCCTTCTCTACTCATCCCTCATTAGACTAGTCATCGAATATAACTCCCCGTTTGGCATGTACCTGACCAGACAACTACAACAGCTGGAGAGGCCACACAAGTACCTCGCAAAAAGGATCCTAGGCCTTAAACACATGTCCTACATGGACAGACTCAAGAAACATCAGCTGTTCTCAGTCTCTTATCGTCTACTTAGAGGTGATCTCTGCTTGACTTACAAAGCCATGTCCAACCCAGCCCTATTTGAAATTCTACACCTAAAGAAATCCCAATCCCCTCGCACCACACGCTCCAGAGATCACAACCTCATTACCACAATTAAGAGAACATGCTGGAGGGACAGGTTCATCTCCCAAAGACTGACATACTCTGGAATAAGCTTCCCATTCATGGCAAGCAGAGCACCTTGCTTGCACTCTTCAAGAGGAATCTTGATGAGTGGATGGGTAACAGAAAGTTCACCCCAGGGATCACTCCAGTTGCCCTACTGGATAGGCGCACTGTGAACTAACATTGGATGGCACGGTGCCTGGGCAATTTTCTTGGGCTAGGCTTGTAAAGGCTCCAGGGCCATTAGCCTAGTACACACCTATGAACCTATGAACCATTTGGTCACAGGAGAATTGTGTGACTGCTTTTGAGCTGGAGCAAACTGCATCACAGCTGTTATCTTGGAGTTAACCAAGAGTGTGATCTGATGTTGTCTCTTCTGTCCTTTCTTCAGTGAATGGATTCTCACATCTGTCCAGAATCTGAATTAGGCTACCCTCAGGCTTTGGATCCAAGGCTCAGAGTCTTCTCCTTACCCATAATTCATCTCCTAGTTGCAAGTTATCTCAGATCTCATTGGCCACTAATTTGCTTCAGATGCAGGTCTCCAGGCTCAGGACTGTTGGTGCAGCTAAATGTATTTTTCTGTGATATTTTTACCTTTAAGGACAGTTTAACTTCTTATTCTTTATTTCTTTTTCTATACTTTTCCTTAGCCTCCCTTTCTGTATTAAAAAAAAAAAAAAATGTTAGTATCTTTCTTCCTCACTTTGACCTTTTGGAAGTTTTGACAGTTTTGGTAGATTTTTGGTAGTTATTGGTGTTGTCTTTGTTGCTGCTATATTGTAGCTGAAGTGTTTTATAGTTACTGTTAGTCTCTGAACACTTAGGAGTCTGTCTTGGCAGAGAAATTCTTGAGTTTTACAAAATGTGTGGTGTGTGGGCACAACATCCCAAACCAGGATGCCCACAATAAATTGTTTACTGTCTGGGACTGTCTGACTTAGAGGAGGATGGTTTTATTTGTTCCTCTTTGGAGCCAGGGCAATAATGGATCAGCATAAAAAGTTGGTACTCAAGGGGCTTCTCCATGCCACAGCAGAAGTAGGTTCCCCTTCTCAGTTAAAAAGGTGGTAAACAAGGCAAAGGGGATAAAAGTAATGAAAAGAGTAAAGCGAAAGAGCAACCCAAAGAAAAGCATAAGGACTTTTCCCATAATTGATCACAGGAGTACTCGGGTCTTTCTGGCCTGGTGTCTAAGCTTCATAAGTCATCGGATCCATCTACATCTACAGAACCAAGCACCTTCAGATTTTCTACTCCTGTGTTGCTTGAGTCCCGGTTTTCTCTGGAGTCAGTAAGCCCTTGGCTCAGCTCATCCTTCCTGCAGGCATAGGATCTCTTGACTGTCTTCAACGTCATTGGCATTGAAGTCAATGCAGTCTTCTAGGAGTCTCTCAGAAGCAGATGTGGACAGAATGATGAGGAAGTTCCTGAGGACCCTGATTCAGTTGGGGGTTATCCTGAATATGACCCATTTGAAGGCCCAGGGTTTGTACCTTCTTCTTCTATGATTGTTGATCCTTATCTGATTTGACCCTTGGACTCAGGGCATTTGGATGTAAATACCAGGCTTTGCCATTGTTGGATCAAAATGTTTGGACCTAGTTGATGACAACCATGTCTTTGATTCAGTTGACTCCAAGTGCCTCAGACTTCGATGGATCTTGGAGATGAGGGACTGGTGCAGGAATTATGTGGTTGGGATTAACTCTGAAGCTGCTGGAGCTGTCCCTTCCCCTCAGCACTTCAACTCTTGATGGATCTGCTTTGGTTTTGAAGCTGAGTTGAATGGATACTCAAGGTCAACCCCTGTTGAGACCCCTGGATCCTACTATGATGGCTTCAGGGTCTGTTTTAGCTTCAGCTTTCAAAACCTTTGAGAGAGTGCTGTCTTATTCTAGAGGGCAGGTGTCTCTTCCCTTGTCAGATCTGCCCTTACCCCCATGGAGTCTTATCCCTCATGTTTCATCCCATCAGGACAAGTAGCATCTCAAAGTCTTGAGGCAGTTAGCATCATCCCATTTGGAAGGGTTACTGGAAGCCTTCATGCAAGAGGATGCATGTAGATTTCCCATAGGTGTCTCTGCCAGAGGGTACTAATTTCAATGAAGGGGTGGGGTCCCCAGATCCACCCCTTGTGGATGTCTACTTTGGTGATATTCTTGAGCTTCTCATACAAAAAAGTAGGTCATCCACTGACACCCTCTTCCAGGAGGAATCGGTATTAGTTGTGGCTTTTGGGACTGGTCTGTCTACTTTTTGGGTTATCCCTCATGTTGACAAATTAGTTGACCTGGTTTTGAGGTATGGAAGGAACTGGATGTAGTTGAACCCATTCCTCAGAAGCCTGATAACATTTTAGTGTCCCCCAAAGACCGACATTTTGTGGAGAGGGGGTCTCACAGTGGATTCCACTGTGGTAGCAGTGGTCACCAAGAGAAGCTCACTGAGGAGAACTTAACTGCCTATAACCTTATCAGGGAGTCCAGGGCACTGGACAGGTTCAATAAGTGGGTTTATGCCTCAGTGACTTTTGCTTTCAGGGAGCTGAATTATCTAGCTCATGTAACATATTATCAGAGGGATTTGACTAAGGAACTGTATAAATCCCTCTCTGAGTCCTTATCTGTAGAGGAGAAGAAAGCTGTTGACATGCAGCTGGTCACTGTTTAGTCCCGGCTGTTGAACATGTCAGTATGCCTTATCTCAAATTCAACCAGTGGCACACTGAGAACAGCTGGCACTGGCATAACGGTCAGATGACACATCTGCATGCATCTCTGCAACTTTGTGAAACACTTCAAAACATCCTTTATTAATGTTCCCTATGATGGGTCCTCCCTTTTTGGACCTAAGGTTAAAGAGACACTGTCCAAAAGTGAATAAGAGAGAAAAACCTTGTCTACTGTTGAATGCAGTTTTTTGTCTTCCAGAAGACCTTCTAAAGAAACTAGAAGGGTGGGAAGAAACTGTGGTTCTGCAAATCCCAAGGTTCTGCCCCAGATGCTTTTGGTGATAGACTGCACTGAAGCAGAGGGGAGGAGCAACCATGGTGAACATTGCCCCTGCGATTGAGGTGGACCGCAGAATTGAGACTTTTGGGGTCCTTTCTCCTACAGACCTTTTCAATGCTCCTGAACAGCTGCTGAGCTACTGCACACTGGAGGCAGTCAGAGGTACTTTTCTGTGCACCCCATGGACTGGACAGCCATCACCCAAGATATATGAGTTCTGAGAATCATAACTAGAAGCTATATGATTCCCTTTCTTTCTCAGACCCCATATTCAAGAAAACTTCCCAATGTGTCACCCACTCAGTGGAAGGCAGCAGAGCAAGAAATAAAAAAAAAAACTGATAGACAAGTGAGTCTTCCAGAAGGTCCCACTAGACTAGCATGGCTCTGATGTTTATTCAAGATTCTTTTTGGTGTCCAAGAAAAATGGGGACCTCAGGCTCATTAAGGACTTCAGTGATTTGAACCAGTATGTGGAAGCAGATGAAATTCTGAATGATCATGGTACAATCCATCCTATCCTTGTTGAGGAAGGATGATTAGATGTGTTCAGTAGACCTCCAGAATGCATACTACCACCTAGAAATGAACAGACATTCCAGGAGGTTTCTCCACTTTAGGCTGGGAGATGATCACTTCCAGTACAGAGCCCTGCCCTTTGGACTCAACATTCCTACCAATTATGTTGAGAGACCATGAGGGTTTGGCAGTCGGTGATGTTCTGTAATCATTTTCTGATAGCAGTGGACATAACAGGTAAGTGGTAAGTCCAATAACAAGTTGAGAAGATCTATACTTCTAACTCACAAGTGGTCCCTCAACCCAGCAGTGATGGAACAGATTTTCAGCTGCTGGGGCTTACCTACTGTGATCTATTTTCTTCACCCTCTAACACCAAATGCAGAAGGTACTTTGCTTGAATCCCCCAAAAGGCAGAGTCCCCAAAGGGCACTGTAGTCCACATTTAGATCTCCTTTATGCTTATCCTTCCATTTCTCTCATTCCAGATTTTCTGCAGAAAACAACGTGGGGCAAGGCTACAGTAAATCTCATTGCTCCCTTGTGACTTCAACAGGTGTAGTTTCCCTTCCTCTGGTGTCATCTGATTCATCCTCCATGGGTGCTGGACCTTTTTCCAGATCTTCTTTCTTACCCTTCTAGGAAGCCTCATCCAGACATCAAAGCCCTCAAGTTGACCACATGTTTTTTTCCAGTTACGATAATGGTCAGACATTCCAGGCTTTCATCCTGTTCTGACTTCCTCTCAGAAACCCTCTACTTACTTACAAAAGTAAATGGAAAAGATTTTCAATTTGGGCTTCCAGTAGAAATACAGTCCCCTTTTCAGCCCCCTCCCAGTTATCTCAGACTTTTTGGCTTTCTCATAGTACTTCTAGTTACTCTGCTGTCAAAGTCTATTTGCTAGCAATCCCCTGTTTTCACATTGGAAAAACCAAACACCCATTGCTTCCCTGAAACTGTCTAAGGCCTTCTTAAGGGAGTCCATCTTGCTACAACCTCCCCTTAGAGATCATGTTCCTCCTTGCAATATTACCATTCTTCTGCATGTTTTGACAAGACCCACTTTTGAACCTGCAGCTACAGCTGATTTGAAATATCTTTCTTATAGAATTTTGTTTCTAGTGGTAGTTGCTTCTACATGAAGTGACAGAACTTCATATTATTTCTTCTAAAGCTCCGTATTTGGTTTTCCACAAGGATACAGTGACTTAGAGAGCAAATCCATCCTTTCTTCCTAAGGTGGCTAGTAAATCATCACAAATCCACTCTATTAACCTTCCTGTTTTCTTTCTCCATTTTGGAAATATAGAAGACTACATGCTGCATCTTCTGGACATGCATCATCAACACAGGCTCTATTTACATTGCACTAAGAACATCAGAAAGACTGACCGGTTGTTTGTGTCCCTTTCCTTGGCAAAACTGGGTAAAGTGTCTAAAGTAAATCTTTCATGCTGGCTATCTGAATGTATTCTCAATGTCTACAAGAAGAAGGGATTGCCTTCACCTGGGACCCTTAACTCTCATTTTACTAGGTCAGTTGCTCCTTCAACTATTTTTTTCTCAAAAATTCCAGTTGATGATGTTTGTGCAGCAGATACTTGGTCGAATGTCCATACCTTCATATCTCATTATTAACTGGACTTACAGTCCAAGTCCAGAGCTTTTTTGGGGGTTATCTGTCCTCCAGAATATCCTTCCATGAGTTCTCCCAAGAATTATGGTAGCTGAGGACTCTGTCCCATTTGTTGAGAATTAGACAGAAAAGACAACATCGGATACAAAAGTAATGTAACTACTATAGTGATAGAGCCATGATTTCTGCTTCTGTCCTTTCTCAACTTCCTCCCCCCTTCCCCCTTCTAGTCATATTACATTGTTTGTGGAGTGACAGCACTGACTGACTGAAGAGTACATGACCAGGTCATCAGGTATTGTATTATAGGTGTTTGCTTCATACCTCGTGATATTTTTCCTGTTGGAGAACATGTAATGGCTTTTTGTTATAGTGTATGGGCAAACTTGATCTGAGTTAACTTGCTACTAGGAGGTGAATTATGCATAAGGGGAGGAGCCTGAGCCTTGAATCCAATGTCTGAGAGTGGCCAAAGTCAGATCTGAGACAAATCTGATAAACCATTCTTTAGGGAAGGACGGAAGCAGCAAGACAACATGGACTCTATCAGTTTGGTAAGTACATTACTTCTGTTTTTCATTTTTCCACATATATAGGTGATTGATGTCCAATTGTACCCTTTCCAGTTCTTTTAATGACCTTTCAGACTAGTTTAACTATATATTCTTAACATGAAGTAGTAATTCAAGTGATGGAATGTTTGTAGAGATATCATTAATAAAAAGGGAAAAAATCAGTATTAACCTATTGTTCATTGCTAGACAGAGAGGAGGCCAGGCTGACTTCACTGTTCAATTCTGTGAGTAACTCTTAAACTAGGTAATAGTGTTAGGCCAAATGTAAATTTATCTAGTTTATTAAGTAGGAGGAAGTAGTCAACAGTTTTGAAATCTCTGATCATGTGTATGAATAATTTGGCTGTTATATGTCCACTCTTTAGGTTGTTGTAGATTTTATTAGTTGTACAAAGGGCAGCTGTTGCTCCAAAGCATTATAAAAGCCATACTGAGCAACACAGGGCAAACCAAATGTGTTTGTTTGAATGGGTATCTGGTTACATATTCACTTTTCAAATATATTATTGAGTATAATTTGGCAATAGTGTGATTGTGTAGTGAGAAAAGGACTTGGATTTTGGGTGAAGGTACTATAACTTTGGGCTTAAACAAGTCAGGGACTGTGTCTGACATCAATGAGAATTATTTTTTTTTTGTGACCATGGTTACTAATCTAAGGTTATTCATATAGTTAAATTCTATTTTTCCTTACCTGAAATTCTAAGAATTGTACCTGGGACTCTAAAGTTTAACATCTAGTAGTAGTGTTGCCTCTGCTGTTATTGGTAATCAGGTTACTAATAATATTGAATAAGGTGAATCAAAAATATTTCAAGTAGTAATTATTTGAAAATGTACAAACTAGGCTGAATAAGAAAATCATGTCCATTGATTGAATTTTCTTGCTTTTACTAATATTCTGCCAGTTCCAGGATTATACTAGATTTTCTGGCAAAACAAATAAAATAAAATAAAAAAAAATGAAACAAGGAAAATAGCCTCTTATTTTACAATGTTTCTCAATAATGCATCAATATGCTTTCCTTGTATTATGGCTTACTGTATTTCATTCACAATGAGTAGTAACAACTTCATTAAGGTAATTTTGTTGGACTCACTATTAACCAAATCCCCTCTGAAAAAGATGGTTAAAAGCACAGTGTTTTTCTTTACCAAGTGATTGAAAACTAAAAATAAATAGGTTAAATAGGTTATGCCTACATCACCTGCATTACTTAAGTTAACTGAGCCACAGTTTTTCTTACAATATTTAAAACAAGTGATATTCGGGTGTGTTACCATAATGCTACAACCACCTAAGGACCTTAATCTAATGCACTGAATCTATAGTAGGGATATCTGACAAGTGAATTAGATAGAGTTCATTAGATTGTAATTCATTCACAGCTGACAAGCAGAAAATGAGATTTGCTGAAACTAAACTTTTTAAAAATCCAGATTCTGAGAACTGATACATCAATATTAATGTTACATAGAAGTAGCATTGTCCCTGTATCCTATAACTAACAGCTCCATACTGAGGGAACATTATGTGAGGCAAATGGAGGCTGTAAGAATAAAACCCAGTACTACTATAGAATTTAAATCTATAGGCAGCAAGCAAGTGACAGCTCAGCACTAGTATAAGCGTGCTTGAAATTGGTATTTTGGAAAAATCTTATTGTAGCCCATCAGTTTCATCAAAACAATATTCAAAGAACTGTATTGTGCATGTTACTACAGAGTACTTAAACTTAGCTGATTTAGTAACAATAGTATATGCACAATGATTTTCTTATTACAACCGACACTGGCCAGAAAGTACAACTGAGCTACATTTAGTGTAGTTATGTGATTGAATGCTATACCAAGCGAAAATGTCATTAACTTGCCAGTGTTGATATGAATATGAATACAAGTGCCTTGCACATTTCCCCGAAGACTTTCAAATGTCAAGACGGCACACCTCAAGAGAAATAAAACATACATATGTCTGGTGAATGTAATTAGATTGAATTGTTGTCATTATGATTAGTCATCCTTTCTTAGGCTGCAGCAATATGTCTGTGCAAAAATAATAAGGCTGAAAATCTTCCAGTTTTAAAACTGCTTTTGCATCATATGCTGTTACAATGAAATTTCTAGAAGTGTACTATGTTATTGAATTTGTGTTATTATAACATCTATATCAACATCTGAGAACAGACATATCTTTACATTATGTTATTGCCTTTGAACATGTCACCAACAAGCTCTTCTCCTACTTTAATTTCAGACTGCTTTGAAGAAAGATCACTGCAGCCATGTGCTGAGGAAGGAGATTACTGCTTTTAATGATCTGCCCATAGACCAGTCCATTCTGTGGATTCAGAAAACTCTAGTTGACATTCTGGAGATGTTTTTTTCATGGCAACAAGAACTAGAACAGTGTCTTCAAGATGACGGAAATGACACATTCATCTCTGGGGAAGGTCAGACATATTTGTCATGTTGTTTACAGACTTCGAAAACAGAAAATGGTTTGTTGTTATTTGGATTTCTTGAAACTAGGTTATAATTTTTTATAGGCTTTAATCATTGAGGTATATGTCACAAAAATGATAGGAATCTGTAGACAGATTTTTTCAGGTGTTTATTGGTACACAGTCTGTGACTATAAGGAATGCAGAATTCTCATGAAAAACCTTGCTTGATGTAATAGTGTATAGAAGCTGGCATGGAACCCAGTAGGCAAAGAATTAGAGAAGCTGGTGGATTCAGAGAAGTGATGACCTCTTGTGCCTAGAGACAAAAGGAAATCAGCCTAGACAGAGGTAGTTTTGCAATTTGTGATACTATGTCTTGATGAGAACTTGTGAAGTTCAAAGAGTGAGAGGGCTGTAAGGTTGAATTTTCATAATTCATGGAAATTCCTAAGAATCGACACAATTGAAGCAAATAATATCTTCTTGTATTAAGGATTCTTTTGTTCTTGCAATGAGGGACCAGTGGTCTCAGTATGAAAACACCTGGAACCCTGCCCACTGAGATGTGCTGACACCACTACTGTGCATTTGGTAAATACCCAGAGGGCTTTGCTGAGACCAAATGACAGGGCCCGAAACTGATAGTGAATGCGTCCCAGAAGAAACCACAGGTACCTTCTGGACTGCTGGCCAGTCTTCACATGATAACAGGCATCCTGATGGTCTATAGAAGTGCCATATCTGGCTCATCTAGTGCCTGTTGTCATTCCCCCATTCTGGATCCCCTCAACTTTAACTTGAGAAGCCAAAAAAAGATCTTTAAAAAAAAACTATAGCAAACAGCTTGCTATAACTTAGATCTTGGACCTGTACTACCAACAAATCTGCTGATTGCTCCTCCTAATACCTTGCACTCAGGGCAGTTGCCTCTTCACTCCACCTTAGCTATTTTTGAGCTACAGAACACATACAGTCTCGTTTTTCAAGAAGAGGAACAATGGATTGCATAATGACCATCTGAAACTATGTCTTCTTCAAAAGCAAGCTCAGATCCAGGAGGTCCTTGTTCTTTTTAGGAACTAAAAATAATCTTACTTTGTGTTCTAGTGGAACCTCTTGGATGACTCATTTTTCTAGTAGCCAGCAGTTTTTGGGGCTACAGCCCTTCATTGTCAGTGTGAAATATCTGGAATGGTCTTTCAGGATGAGGCTGGTTTGGTGGAATGGAATTATGTAGCCCTAGATATTATTTTCTTCACCCGCCAATCCTGTATGATGGCCATCTGACTTTTTAAGTGAAGAAACAAGTGTTCCCTGACTACCTGCAGAGAAGAGCAGGTGAGCAAACTTTCAGGAACACTGAAAGGATTTGTCAGTAAAGGGACCTCTAAACCTCTGATTTTATGGAACTCCCTCTGCCTCTGGAACAGCATATATTGGAATTTCCCCCTCTGCACCAGGGGTGCCCTGTCAGATGAGGAGTCAGTGACAAAATGTTGGAGCTTTCTGATCCAGAGACATTTCCTTCCCCTTTGATTCCTTGTTTAACAGTTTCATTTACTTACCAAATAATGTATCTTCATAGGGAGGTCTGAGGGACCCTTCCCCTTCATCAAAGTCAGTTTCCTTAGTGAGAGACTCCTGCGGGAGACCAAGTGTCTCCACTTACACTTTCTAGGGAAGGCATTGAAGAGTCAGAAGTGTCCTGAGTACTTTGAGCAAATGATAGTTCAAGGCTGTCTAAAGTACATTTTCCCTTGGAAAGATGATAAGATCCAAGGGTCACAGATACATTATGATGTCAGGAAGGAACACGGAGCGAGAAATGTCCCATTCCTGTGTCAGTTTTCAGGCTAAGATGGAACAAACTGCACTTATCTGAAAATTTCACAAAAGTTGAGTTGAGCACTGGAGATTCTGTCTGATGAGAAGGGTGGCAAATGAGATATGAAGTTATTCTGCTAGTGCAGGGAATTATGGACGAGGAGCTCAAGTGCTGGAGAAGCTCTAAAGTATTTGCCAGCTCAGATTTGCCACAAGGCAGATGATCCAGCTGTTGAGATGGATGGAGGGGACTACATACATTTTAACTTTGCTATATTCTTTTAGCATGATACTGCTTTGAAAAGACTTAAAACTTCCATTATGGGTAGTCTCCATCCCAGCACTTTTCAGCGTTTCTGAACTAACAAATTTCTGTCAGTGTTGTTGCTATTTTTTGCTTATAGCTTAGGCTGCTATTGTTGACATTTATTGTTTTGTGGACTGTATTTGTTCTGTTTCCATTCAATATTCCATTTGAAAATAATAATAAAGAGGAAATTGCTTGAACAAATATGTGGTCACAGTTTACACACTGGCAGCTTGCTGAGTGGCTGCTAGATTTTCTATAAATCATTCAGACAAATGCATGATTTATAGAAATGAAAAGATAATATTAGTTCCCTTATGGGACTCATATCCATGTCCTTCAGCATGGTGTCACTGAAACTTAAACAACAAGAGCCTTTGGGCACAGAGGTGTTGAGATTTCCCTTACGAGACTTATACTTTCAGCCGGGAAACCACCACCACTATGCCTTGTTTAATGTTAGAGTACAAACACACACACAAATACAGAAAAAAAACACTGTTCAGGCACTGTTAGAATAATGGAAGTGAAAGGATAATATTAGCTCACACTTGAGACTTGAACCCAAGACCTCCAGCTTACCATACAGTTGAATTATGTGTGAAATTTCTAAACACAGATGACAAAAATTTCAAAAAAGGGCCATAAATGTGGCCATAAAATTTCACTGTAAGACATACTTGAGTTATGTAACCTGTACTTGGGAATGGACTATCTTTCAGCAAATTGTGCTATCTGTAAGGCCTTTGGGCCTCATGCTCTCTCAAACATAAAAAACAAACTCATAATCAAAGGGCTTTTGCTCCCCTTATACAGAAGTTGAGAAGTCCAGAAAACCATCTGGAAAAGCATAGATCTAAGCTTATAATTTAACATATAAGATGAACAAAGGACCACAGAACCTTCTTCAGCTCCAGATGTTTCAAAGACTTGGTTTGCATCAGTCTTGACTCCAACAGCTTCTCCTTCCATGGTGCCAGTGCTGTTGGAGCCAATCATCATTACAAATAAGTCTCCAAGGAGACTTTTCAGCAGGACATCCTTGAAGAGGGAGTTTTTCTGTATACCCTTTTGGCATCCCTCAGCTTCATCCTTCAGGTCCTTTAAGTCTTATAGGAGAACAACTGAGGCAGATTTGGATTACATGATGTGGGCCTTTATGAAGACACAAATAGGGACAGGAGTCCTCCCATCCCCTTCTGTTTCTAGGGTGGATAGGGCTGACCCATCTTCTCCTATTTTAGCTCCTTCCTCAGTGCTTGTCTCTGCTCTGGTGGTTTTGTAGCTGATCATGGATCCAAAGTAACAAACAGTTCCTCTGAAGCCAGAAAAATAAATAATCTCCAACATGTGTCTAGATTAACTAGGTGCTTTCATTCAATTAATATATTCTTAAACTTTTACAGAGATAAAAATGCATAATCAGACCTAACATTTAAAATGGAGTCATGACATCATATGACTCAGCTGACCCAATCAAACAAACTTGTGAACAGCTTGTAAATTTAAAGAAACGTATCTAAAAACATACTTAAGGAAACAAATAATGTCCTTATGCAGTGAAAGTCTATGAAGCAATAAATGCATCAAAATTATACCAATCTGTACTCTATGCACTGTTTAGTTAGAAAAAGACTGTAGGTTCCAGTTTGATGCATTCAACCTGAGACTGTCAGAGCCACTGACTTGATGTTATGTCCGTGACAGTTTCAGTTGGCTCCCATATTGGTGTTAGTGACTTTAGCATTTAAGTTATCAATGCCAATCCCCTCCTTGAAACCTTCCACCTTCTCCACTTCATGGATATCATCATCGGTAATACCCACTTCTTTTTGAGAGGAGCAGATCAAGTCTCTGAGACAGCTTTCTGGGTTAAGGGGAGGATCATTTCATCTCCCCTGCGAGTAGACTCTCAGACTTCTTATAGATCATCTTCACCTTGTGACTCCCTCTCATCTTTGTCTCAGCACTGTCATGCCTCCATGGGTCAGAACTGAAAGGTCAGGCCTCCAAAGCACTGTGCAACTGCAGGAGGAGTCATCTGTGGAGTCAGGGTGGCATGATGCCAGGGTAATCCTATGGGCTAGGCTTGAAAAGGCTCCAGGGCCATTAGCTTAGTACACACCTATTAACCTGTGAACAATCCCCAACAAAAGGAGGCACATTGACTCTCCAATAAAGTAGGTCACTTCAGACACCAACTCTGAAGATTGAGAGTCTCTTCTGGAAGGAAGTGACTTTTGGTGAGAT
Source organism: Protopterus annectens (assembly GCF_019279795.1). NCBI lineage: Eukaryota > Metazoa > Chordata > Ceratodontiformes > Protopteridae > Protopterus > Protopterus annectens. The sequence goes on along the minus strand of NC_056728.1, from coordinate 1,677,889,320 downwards.
TCTTGAGTTAATGCAGTAAGGGGGATCTTGGCCCACTGAATCACCCTCTCAGGATGAAGAGGAGCTATTTGAGACTTATAGCTCAGCCCCCTCTACTTCCTGGTTGGTCCCCTCTGCTGATCTCTTAATTGATCTGGTGGTCAGGAGATTATGGCAGGAGCCCAATACTTGGGTTCCACAAAAGCCTGACAGAATTCTTAGACCTCCACTCCTCTGGGCAGACAGCATTGTGTTTAGAGTTCTGAGATGATTTCTTCATTGTGGCAGCTAAAACAGATGTGTCTAAGGATGCAGCATCTGTCCACGTTCTCAGGAATGAATCCAGGGCTATGAACAGATTAAGGAAGCAGGAGCATGCTTCTGGGATCTTTGTGCCTATGGTCTTAAACCACACCACTGATATGAATCACTTCCACAGGGAATTAGTGCAACAGGCACTTACCACTGTGAGAGGATCACCTACATCTAACTCCAGGAAGCAGCTGGAAATGCAGTTGAGCACAAAGTTAAACAGTACCAACCTCTTCATGTGGCTCAAAGTTAAACATTACCAACCTCTTCATGTGGCTCAAAGTTAAACATTACCAACCTCTTCATGTGGCTCAAAGTTAAACATTACCAACCTCTTCATGTGGCTCAAAGTTAAACATTACCAACCTCTTCATGTGGCTCAAAGTTAAACATTACCAACCTCTTCATGTGGCTCAAAGTTAAACATTACCAACCTCTTCATGTGGCTCAAAGTTAAACAGTACCAACCTCTTCATGTGGCTCAAAGTTAAACCTTACCAACCTCTTCATGTGGCTCAAAGTTAAACATTACCAACCTCTTCATGTGGCTCAAAGTTAAACATTACCAACCTCTTCATGTGGCTCAAAGTTAAACATTACCAACCTCTTCATGTGGCTCAAAGTTAAACATTACCAACCTCTTCATGTGGCTCAAAGTTAAACATTACCAACCTCTTCATGTGGCTCAAAGTTAAACATTACCAACCTCTTCATGTGGCTCAAAGTTAAACATTACCAACCTCTTCATGTGGCTCGTGCACACTGTAGCTGATGGATTGGGCCACTGAAGCAGGTATTGCAGTGAGACATCATGCCTGGCTTTGCCTGTGTGACTTCGCAGTCAGCTTTAAAGCATCCTTTGCTAATGACCCTCATGATGGATCATCCTTATTTGGTCTTTCTGCTAAAGAGAGACTGCAGAAATTTGAGCAAGATGGCAAAATGTTTTCTGCCATGGGAGTTAGGTTTGAGACCCTGCAAAGATTGTATAACAGGAACCAAAAGGGTCCCTAATTGTTCTGGTATAGGTAAGCTAAGTGTTAGCCTTCAGAGTCCACTTAGGACAGGGGAAATGGATGCAGGCCCAGAGTCTAAAGGGGTCCACACAATGAGGGATACTTATGGCCCCTTTCTGATAGGAAACCTCATCATATCTAAATGGCAGTCCAACTGCCCTCCATAGAGGCATTCAAGATTCACTTATCTTTCTACTCATCCATGTGTTAGCCTTCAGTGTCCACTTAGGACAAGGGAAATGGATGCAGGCCCACAGGCCAAAGGGGTCCACAGAACGAGGGATACTTAGGGTTGCTTTCTGACAGGAAACCTCATCATCTTCAAACAGTTGCCCAGCTACCCCCCCAGAGGCATTCAAGGGTCACTTATCTTTCTACTCATCTGTGTTGATAGACATAACACAGGAGAAGTGGATAAGAAGGAAGAAGCAGCACTTGCACTGGTACATGGCATTTTCAAGCCACTGTGGTTCAGAACCACACACAAAATGAAATTAGCGTGTTGAATCCTCCAGAACAATGGCATAATGGATCTGACCCCCAAAAAGCCAATAGGAGCAGCTACATCAGTAATAGAAATGATTATATTTGTGCCATTGGACAATGTAACCACAGAAAAACTGGCACTATAAAGTTGGTTCAGACTTAGTTTTAGTTCCCAGAAGACATGTAAATCTGAAGGATACAGGAAGCATTAGAGCAAGTCAGTAAAAAAAAAAAAATAAAATATGACAGCACTTTTTCTGAACTCCTTGGCAAAGTAAACAGCCAAAAGCAAACTTAATTAATAAGATCTGGAACATACTTGGAGTCCAACAGCAAAAGGTAAATGTAAATGCAAACTCAGTTTGTCTTAGGCAGCCAAACTCATGTAATCATGGATGAGAGTTACTAAAATAAATAAAGACATGCTACTTTTCCCTTTGCAGACTCACTACTATGTATAATTCATGGTAGCCTATGTTCCTAGGATTCAGATCTGTTTAGCAAACTGTCTTAGCTACATGCTCAACCACACATACTGAATGGACTTGCAGTGTTGCAGTATTTAATCAGAATTTTTCTTTTTAGGTCAAGCCCTTTATGACACATCTTTGTCTCCCATTACAGCAGCACGTAGAATTTATTTTCTCCTTTGTTTATGACCAGTAAACTGGTCTAAAGATGTATTCATATCCTTGCAAGTATACACTCTTGTAGATTTTCCTCCCTATTATGGTACTTCAGAGAACTCTTGTGAAAGTGAGAGAAAGGGGAGGGACAGGTTCATTTGCTAACTCTGTGGTGGCATCACTGCTTATGGGACTCTGTTGTGTTATATGTAGCCTCCCTGGACACAAATTTTCTCATAGAAATAAATTATTAACCCCTCATTAGTCCAGCTCTTCTCATCTTAAGCTTCCATTCCTTAAACACGCATGCCTGATTCCTACATCAATATTAAGGGATATCCATTTGAAATAGTGGTCAATTGTTTGGGTTTTAATCTCTAACATTTCTTATCAGTCTTTGTCATTTACAGAGCATTTTAGTAAGTATCCAAAAAAACTAACCACTTTTACTGCCTGTTTTGCTGTCTTTTAGAGTTTCTGTCTGTTTAGACTAAAGTAGTGTATAACAATCTTCAGCATCTTCAACTGACATTTTGTTTAGAAGGCCATCTGCAGATATAATAAACCAATAATCATTGGCAGATTTATGGGGGGTATCTAGGGAAGTTAACACTCACTCACCTCTCAGCTGTACTGCCTTTGGCAGTACATTTTATTTTTAGCCTTCCCCTGTGCCACACAACTTTATGTCCATTGAGGTTTGGCAGTGTACTCCTGAAATGCAGCTGGACTGTGAGGATCAGTTCCATGTCAACTCATTCCAGGAGCCATACTGCCAAGTCTAGGTTGAGAGTTACAGCCTGGATGATGAAAAGCAATAAGTGTCAGTCTTTGAATGAGATGAACTGCTTCTGTGGCTGCCTCTCTGTGAACTGTTCTAAGATCAGAGCCTCCAAAGATTTGTTGAGCATGCATGCACTTAGCAAGAATATTATAGTTCAGAAAGTTTAAAACTGAGTTGGAAGAGGTTTAAGTATGTTGCAGTTGTTTATGTGGTTGGCTTACTTTTTTCTTCAGGAACACTTCAACCAGTATAATAACCACAAACAAAACCAAAATACTGGTGATGGCATGAGGGACGAAACAATAACCATAACCAAACTTCTTTAGCGTATAGTTTATTTTCAACGCTTTCATCTTACGACTTCTTCAGAACTAAAAACAGCACTTAAAAACTTCCATACTTATATATACATACTCATTAACACTTCATTACATCACACCATTAACCAATTTCCATTTAAAGTGCCACAGTAACATTTAAAATCTTAAGCCTATAAAAAACATTAGTTATTTACATACAATTTCCTACATTTAAAAAATATTTGATATTAATTTCATTCAATCAGAGTGTTTTATCTTCCTGAAGCTGTATCTGCCACCAGGTTTCTGTTTGTTCTAAAAAAATCTTAAAATCACCTCCCCTTGCATCTAACTTAACTATTTCTATATAAAGTGCTTTTTTGATCTCTATTTTTGATATTATAATAATGCTCCCTCATCCTTTCATATAATGATCTAGTAGTCATTCCTACATAAAAATTAGAACATCCACTGCACAAACAATCATATACCACCCCTTTTGTTTTACAGGTGGCATGTCCTGGCACTTTTATAGTGTCGGGATAGCTTAATATATTAATAAGTGGTTCTTCTAATATATATCTGCAGTACCTGCAGCAGCCACATTTGTACATACCTTGCTTTTTCTGAGTGTACAGGATATTTGGTGTGTACTTAGTGTAATCCCTTTTAAACATTTTTTTTCAAATTATAATTATTAATGTAAACAAAACTGGCTTTACTACCAACAACCTCAAACAAGTCTTTATTCCCTTCTAAAATGTTCCCGTTATTTTCTATTATTGTCCTAACTTCTTTACTATCTACTGACATTTCCAAATTACAAGTGACACTCTGATGTTGTTTACCCCCCCCCCCCCCCAGTTGTTGCATTAGTTCTAAATTATGCCTTTAATATAGAGGGTATCTCACATATCTTTTACTAGAAATTTCATCTGCTAATTTATTAAGTGCACTTTTATTATACCCTCTAGCAATAAACATCCCACAAAGTTTTGTAAATTCATCTTTTGTAACTTCATCATTACTTTTTATCTGACTATACCTTATTAATTAACCTTTTGGTATATTTTTTTCTCATAAACAGTGGATGATTAATTTTATTATGTAAGTAACTATTTACAAATGTCTCCTTATGATGCATTTTAACTTTCAAAGCCATTATTAATTCCATTCAAATACAAATTAACATCTAAAAAGTTAATGTTTGTTCCTTTGTCTCCCAAAGTGAACCTTAGAAATTCAAATTTAACATTAACCATATTCACAAAACTTATTACTGTACTTCTACAATAAAAAAACAAATCATCCACAAATGTATTATTATAACACACTTTAAATATTTCACAGACTTTCCCTCCATCCCATCACAATATTAGCAAAAGATGGTGAGACAGGAGACCCCATCGCTACACCTTTCAACTGTTTAAAAGATTTATTATCAAACATAAAAAAATTGTTGCCCAATAAAACATCCAACATTTCACAGTATAGGTTAACCTGTTGATTAGGGATGATGGTAAACTTATTTAGAAAATTTCTCACATAGTCTATACCTAATTCATGTGTTATTGAAGTAAAAAGTAACACAAGATCTCTTGTAAAATAATATGTTTATCACTTTTAAAATCAAAACTAGTGAGAAATATTCTCAATTTATCCAAGAAGTCCCTCAAATCTTTAATATATGATTTAAGTCTTTGTGTTTTATAGGATTCAAAACAGCATCTAACACTAAGGCAATTCATTCAGTAATATAGTTAGGAGAAGAGACCATGGGTTGAAAGGGGGGGGGGGTGGTCATTGTGGAATTTTGGTATTTCAAACAAGGTCCCAGTTGTAGTTTTTTCTATCACACAGAAATTATAAATATCAGAGTTTAACTGCTTATTCATAACATTGTCATATAAAAAAACAGATATGTCTTAAAATTTTCTTTGTATTTCAGCTAAACTAATCTGCTGATATTCCTCTGTATTACCTAAGATGTTTAACATACTGTTTCGTTCCTCATGCCATCACCATTATTTTGGTTTTGTTTTACTTTTTTTATTCTTTACCTTAAAAACAGAAGGTGTGTATTGTTGAAGTATGGATTTAATGTAGACAGCTGCAGATTAGTTCATCTATCCAGTTTGACTGTAAGTGTACTTCACTGTGAGGAATGTTTCACATTTTGAGTCTTTAAAATCAATGTTCAGTGTTGTTCCGTATTGAAAGGGTCCGCCATGCATTCATTATAGCTCTCAACTTCATTGTACAAGAATCAGGAAAAAGCCAGAAATAAATGGGTGGAGGCTGTCAAAGGGCCAAAATCAGGGACATTTTTTAAATGTTACTCCTGATTCACTTCAAAAGTTAATAGAGCAAGTTGTGCATCAGTATATCAGCATGCATTTATTGAGCAATGAAGTATGAAACTCTAATGTCTGCATTATTGACAGAAAGTGACTGGCACTGATTTACCAGAAAATGTAAAACTTTACAGAAAAATGGCAAAAGTATGAGGCAAAAATCAGGGATAGTTGAGAGGTATGCATTCATTGTTTTTTAATACCTTTATTGAATTATCACTTAAGGCATAGGTAAGCATACATTTATATAAAAGAAAACAAAACATATTAACATGTTCACATTTATAAACATTATGTATCACATGTATTCTTTTGTACAATTATCATTAATCCAACATTACATAAATTCCTCAATTCCTGCCTTCCATTAAACCTCATTGATCCTCCAAAACATTATGCTACATGTATTGTTCCCATAATTTCCATTTTTTATGTAATTGCTCCTACCCATTTTTAAAGATCCCACTTCCAGTTATTTTATCTGTACTTACTACTTCAAATACCTTTGTTTTAGAGTTTGATTTCCATTTCATAGTAATGGTTTTTGGAAGTGAAACTTCTTATTGGAGGGTGTGAGAGCTCTGAGTGAAACTGAAGTATGTAAGTCAATCCGTACTCTACTTTAGCTTTTTAGCTGCACACACACACACACACACACACACACACACACACACACACACACACACACACACACACACACACACACGCACTCTGACACACACAGACATATGCACACACTTTCAGAACAAGTGATCCCTTGCAGCAGTAGCATCATTTGAAAGATTTCCATACTATACTTTAGCTTTTCAACCACAAACACATGCACACACCTTACATAACAATGAGACAGGTAGCTTGAGACTGACAACTGTAGCTTGAATGACAGGGTTTCCATTAGCATGCATTTTACACACACACACGCACACATGCACACACCTTACATAATGAGAAGTAGCTTGAGACTGACAACTATGGCTAGAAAGTACAGTTGTGTACACTTACCATAAATGTAGATGTGTGAGTGTATTCATTGTTGCAGTCATCACATTTGGGTTATCTGCTTCCAGTAGCCCTCAGTCAGCCTGGTTAACAAAGTCTTGGGTCCTGCTTTGGTTGCTGTCCCTTCTTCCATGACGTCAGGTCATCAGGGGAATAAAACATGCAGCCGACGCCATTACATCAGTTTTTCTTAACCCAGATATCAGGTGCCTCCCTAATGGGAAGCAATTAAATCTATAAATAAACAAGGATATACCTCCAACAAAAAAAACAAATACTCCAAAAAGCTTTTTGAGCATAGTAAAGGAGAGTAGAGGTATAGCCAAAAGAAGTAAGGGGGCTGGAGGGAGGGTAACCAGGACTGCAACAGTGAATACACTCGAACATCTACATTTATGGTAAGTGTACACAACTGTACTATGTTCTTCGTGTTTCACGGTTGCAGTCATCACATTTGGGTAGATTCCCAAAGTAAAGGATGTGAGGAGGAATTTAGATAGCATTAGGACCAGCTATAAGGCCCTGCAAAACTGCAGTGGCAAAACCAGCTCTGAATTTAGAGAAAATTGGCAGATGGTAATACTTAGTGAAAGTATGTACAGAACTCCAGGTAGCACCTTCTAGGATGTCCCTGGTAGGGACACCTCTGAGAAAGGCTGTAGAGGTAGATGCAGCCCTGGTTGAGTGGGGTCTGATCCCCTGTGGGTTAGGTTTTCCATGGTGCCTGTAGCAGAAATGAATGCAATGGCCTATCCATTTGAAAATGGTTTGCTTTGAAATAGCCTTCCCCTCTGCCCCTGCAGCAAATGCCACCAGCAGTTGTTCAGATTTCCTTTGAGGATTAGTCCTGTCCAAGTAGAATCTAAGTTGTCTGTGCACATCTAAGGAGTGCAGTATCCGTTCCCCTTTTTTCTGTGGATTAGGAAAGAAGGTTGGCAAATGAATGGGCTGATTAAGGGCCACACTGGATACCACCTTGGGCATGAAGGAGAGATTGGCCCTGAGGGTCACCCTGTCCGCACGAAAAATGATGAAAGGCTCCACTGCCATAAGGGCCTGTAATTCAGATACCCTTCTTGCTGAAGTGATTGCTAAAAGGAAAGCTGTTTTCCAAGAAAGAAATTTCAAGTCTGCAGTAGCAGCTGGCTCAAAAGGAGGAATAGTGAGTTTCTCCAATACAAAGTTAAGGTCCCAGGCTGGGGTTGGAGCTCTACTGGGTGGTCGTAAATTTTTGGCCCCTCTGAGGAACTGCTTGAGCAGTGGATGAGAGAAGAGGGGAGGTTCTGTGTTATAATGAGCTGAAATAGCTGAGGCGTGGATTTTGATGGAGGAGAAAGTCAGGCCCTTGTGAAGCATCTCAGTTAAGTATTGCAAAATCTGAGGTAAATTGGGCACTGCTGTGCTCATCCCTTGAGACTGGTTCCAGGCACAGAATCTTTTCCATTTTTCAGCATAAGATTTTCTAGTACTAGGCCTCTTTGCCTCTAAAATAATATCCATCAATGGTTTGCTGAGGGATGGTAAAGAAGAGATTAGGTAATTAGCCAGGCTGCTAGGTTCAGTGTGTGAAGCTGAGGGTGCAGAATCTGGTTCTCCTGCTGAGACAATAGGATAGGAGTCTGAGGCAGGTGCCATGGGGCCAACAGTGACACACTGCGCAAGAGCGGGTACCAGTGTTGTCGTGGCCAGTCTGATGCAATCAAAATTGTTCTTGGTTTGTCTTGTTTGATCTTTAGTAGTACTTTGGAGAGCAGAAGCAGAGGAGGAAAGGCATAAACTGATAGGTTTTTCCAGCTAAAGGACAGAGCACCCACTTTCCAAGCTTGTTTGTGGGGAGTCCCTGTGTCAATTTGTCCAACTGATAGTTCTGGGGGGAGGCAAACAGGTCTATATCTGGGCTCCCCCATTTGCTTGTCAACATGTTGAAAATCCTTGGTTCCAGTTTCCACTCGTGTGGGTCCATGAAGTTTCTGCTTAGTTTGTCTGCCAGTGTGTTTAGTTTTCCTGGCAGGAACTGAGCTTGTAGATGCACTTGGTAGCTCAAGGCTGTGTTCCACAATGCTGTGGCTAGTTTGCAGAGGGGGTAAGAATGTGTACCCCCTGCTTGTTTATGTACCACATAACAGTGGTGTTGTCCGTCTTTACCATTAATTGTCCTGGAAGAATGTGATCCTTGAAGGCTGTCAGAACATTCTGTACAGCTAGCATTTCTTTTTGATTGATATGCAGGTGCATTTGACTTGAGTTCCATTTGCCCTGAATGCACTTCCCTGCCAGGTGAGCCCCCCCCCATGCATAGTCTGATGCATCTGTTGTTAGGGTTTGGGCTGGAGGGGGTAGTGTGAATGGTAGTCCCTTGTTTTGGTGGCAGGCCTCTGCCCACCAAAGGAAATCTAGGCATAGGCAAGGTATGACAGGAATCATTGCTTCTAGATCCTGAGAATGTTGACACCATAGGCTTTTTAGATACCATTGTAGTTTCCTCATATGCAGTCTTGCATATAGAATTAGAAGAATGCAGGAGGCCATGAACCCTAATGCGTGTAGTATTTGCCTTGCAGATAGCAAGGTTTTTGTGGCCTCTTGCTTGAAGTAGGTTGTCAAATGAATTTGTTTCTCTGATGTGAGGAAAGCCATCTGGGAAGTTGTATTCAAGCTTGCTCCCAGGAATATAATTTGTTGACAGGGTACCAGGTGTGATTTCTTTTTGTTTATGGTGTACCCCAGACAAGTTAGCACCGTTTGTACAAAAGTATGTCCTGGCTTTCTGCCTGAATTAGACAATCGTTCAGGTATGGGTATATTTGAATATTTCTTTGCCTGCAAAATGCAATGACTGGAGGTAGGCACTTTGTGAATACCCTGGGTGCAGTAGATAAGCCAAAGGGCAGTGCAGAGAACTGATAGTGTGTGTAGCCTGCTTTGAAGCATAAGTATCTTCTGCAAGATTCCCTGATTGGGATGTGCAGGTATGCTTCCTTTAAATCTGGTGTTGCCAGCCAGGCGTCTTTGCCCAGCATAGGGACCAACTGGTTAAGAGTCAGCATCTTGAATTTTGGAATCACCAAAAAGATGCTTAGAGTAGACAGGTCCAAGATAGGACACCATGAATTGTTCTTTCTGGGTACCAAGAAAAGTCTTGAGTAGAAACCTTGTCCCTTTTCCTCTTCTGGTACCAACTGCATAGCCCCCATGCTTAAGAGAGAATGTACTTGCTTTTGGGCCTCTGCCCACTGATTTGGGGGTAGATCTTGCCACATCTGTGTTGGTAACGTGTGGAAGTGAAATCTGTATCCCTGGGGCACTATATTTAAAACCCATTTGTCCTGGATAACAAGTTCCCAGTTCTTTGCATGAAGAGCAATCTTTCCCCCCAAAGGGGCAGTCAGTTGAGAAGTGTTTGGAAGTTTTAAAAATAAGTCATTGAGACAGTTTACCATAGGGGGAGTTTTATTACTCCCAGATTTGGAAGTGGAGGCCCCCCACTGCTTAGCCCTGTGTGTACCCTGGGACTGAAGCCTAGGAGCTCTGCTAGAACTGGGTTTGGACTGAGAAGGTCTGGAAGAGGCAGGAAAGGACCAATTCTTGGAAGGCCAATGCCTACTAAACCTTGAAGGTTGTACTTGTAAAAATTCTTTAACAGTTTGCATAGATTTAGCTTTGTCCTCCATCTTTTTAAGAACTTCTTGTGCCTTGTTGCCAAACAGGCGGTCCTGGTTTAAGGAGCATCCAGTAATTTCGCTTTAACATGATCTGGCAAGGATTGCTCCTTAAGCCAAGCATGCCTTCTATGTACAGACCCAGTAACTGCAGCCCTGCAAGATGCCTCAAGTGAATCAAAACCACATTGCAAAGTGTGTTTTCCAACTTGTTCAGCTGAATGTAGTAAATCCTGTAAGTCCTTATTTTCAGCACAATCAGGAATCAACATCATTTTCTGTTTAAGCAATTCAATAATATGCTGCTGATACCTTAACACATGAAACTGGCAGTTTAAGGCCTTAATGGCCAAAGTTGCAGAAGTGTATACCTTCTTACCCCATCTATCCAGCATCCTGGAGTCTTTATCAGAGGGGGTAGGATTTTTGGCAGTAGTAGCTTTAATGCCCTTGGGTCCCTGTGAAATGGTCTCAGGATCCGCAGTACTACTTTTAAAAAGGAACTTGTGAGAGTCAGGGACCCTGTAATATCTATTAGGTTTTCTGGGGGCAGGAGGTAAAGAGTCAGGGGCCAAGCTAGATTCCAAAAAGGCATCATCAACAATGTCTAGTACAGGAGGTATGGCTAAAGGCATGTGCTGGGGCAGGAGTAAGAAATCCCTGAGCCTCTTTTTAGAATCAGAGAAATCCTGACTTTCCCAATGAAAATGCTGTCTGAGGGTATGCAAGGTTTCACCAAAAGAGAAATCCTCTGGAGGGGAAGCAGAGGGAATAGAGTCCTCAGCATCAGAATCCTCATAGGTAGATAAGGGTAAATCCTGGTCATCAAGGAAACAGAAAATTCAGAATCCTGGTCAGAAGTATCATAAGCAAACTTAGTCCTAGTTCTCTTAGAGGGGGAAGGCTGGCTTCCCCTGATTAAAGTAATAACGTCTTCAGCCATTCTTATCGTTTGTTTTGTAGGCATATGGCCTGACCATGTGGTCTGGGCGTCAGTTTTATAGGCATGGTTCGAGTTTTAGGCCTTGAAGAAGAAGATGGCTTCGGTTTAATATGCATGAGAGTAGGCCTGAATACACCCTCATAAGCCAGTGCCTGCACAGCAGCTCCAGACCAATCTAAGGTAGAGACATCCAAAGGTTCCACAGTTGAAGCATCTCATGGCATACCGGACTCTGAATGGGTCTCAGCGAATCTGAAGTAGCCGGTATCAGGGGCTGCAAAAGCGCCTCACTGAGTACCGGTGAACTGGCAACTGGCTTAGGAGAAGCGTCGTCGGCAGCTTTGGACCTAGGCAGCCTGTCTCTGTCTTTATCTTTGCGTTTTTTCGGAATGTCAGTAGTTGGATGGCTTACCGAAGAAATATCAGGATAATTGAACCGAGCACCAAAATATTTAGAAGCGAAAATATACCGATGACGGATAGTTCGCGGTTTAAATAAGGCACAAAACCAACAGCGAGGTACGTCGTGGTCAGGGCCTAGGCAAGGGATACAGTACAAATGAAAATCTTTTTGAGGTATTTGCTTTTCACAAGTAATGCAATTATGTACTTTTACTGACATCAGTTTAGAGCAAGAAAAAGTTTCCCCAACGGGGTACTTAGCTTTTATTTGAAGACTTCAGTTCTGAAACTTGAAAACGAAAATTTCAGGAGTCAGCCGACTGGGACTTGCAAACTGCTTCTGCTTCAGGCACTGCACAGCAAGAAAGACTGATGTAATGGCGTTGGTTGCATGTTTTATACCCCTGAAGACCTGATGTCATGGAAGAAGGGACAGCAGCCGACGCAGGCCCCAAGACTTTGTTAATCAGGCTGACTGAGGGCTACTGCAAGCAGATAACCCAAATGTGGTGACTGCAACAGTGAAACACGAAGAACATCAACAGGGTTTCCATTAGCATGCATTTTATACACACACACCCCTTCCATAACAATAAGACAAGTAGATTGAGACTGATAACTATGGCTTACTTCTCTGATATGGTGTGTCTCTTTCAAATCCTCAAAGGAAATATATTTAAAGGGACTCAATGACTACTGGGTGAGTCAATAATCACATCAGAAAAGTTCTTTACTTATTGCGCTCATAGCTAACTGTCTTAATGGGTAAACATAACACCTTTACTTCTCTCTCCACACTCTGTTACCACTAGATGTGTGGGGGTTAGGACTGGAAAGCTTATTCTTTTGAGTTGCTGTCTTGGGTTTGCAGCCTACCACACCAAATTATAATTACTAAGTACTTCATAGCAGTCCAAAGCATGAAAAACATAAGACAACAAAGTAAAAATTAACCACACTAGCCGGGGAATGTAGCCACACTGCAGATACTTTATTAAATGAGCGCTTTCATTATTTATGAATAACTTCTTCAGATCTGAGGAAGTTATTCATCAAGAACAAAAGCACTCATTTAATAATGTATCTGTGGTGTGGCTACATTCCCTGGCTAGTGTGATTTGTTTTTATTTCACAGCAGTCCTCATAGCTCACTTAATTGAGAGATTAAGGCTTGAGAATTTTGGCTTATTTTACAAGTGCCTCTACTTTGAAATTAATATGTACATGTTCTGTTATATATATTTTACATTTCATGACACTGTCATTAACATAAGATATTTTTGATGAGTCATGTTGGTTGTCCTGCCGTGTGCTCTCCCACCTGATGGTGGGTGGTGACATGGAGAAAAGATGCTGAGAGCAAGGGCAGGCTGGTCTCGTTCTCCATTCATTATCAGGCTATAAAACAAAAGCTAACTTTAAAAAGTGTGACTTTGTATTATTAGAATAAGTAGTGTGACATGGTTTACATTGATGGCAGGAAAAAAAAACATAGAAACCCCCGAAAGGGCAAGTGAGATAAAGTGTGTAACGCATTTAAATGTAGGGAAGTCAGATTGGTAACTATGTGGATTATCACCACTTTATGTTTGCGTTTGTTGTTCTTTCGGCTTTTCCCAGTTAGGGGTCGCCACAGTGGATCACCTGTCCACTCATGATTAGCAATGGAGTTTTATGGTGTTGAGTTGCCAGCCTGCACCCAACCTTCCACATAAGGCACATACACGCACGCACTCATATCTAGGGCCAATGTAGAGTGTCCAATCCACCTACAGCATGTCTTTGGTATGTGGGAGGAAACCCACGTGACCACAGGGAGGACATGCAGACTCCGCACAGAAGGCCCGCCAGCCAAGGATCGAACCGGAGAGCCTCTTGCTGTGAGGCGGCAACGCTAACTGCTGCACCACAGTGGCTGTCCTTGCATTTGTTCTTATATTAAAAAAAATATATGTGCATGGTCACCACGTGCAGTAGAAGTGAAACATCTGTAAGGAAGTGTGAAGGAAAGGAAATGGTACAATACAGTATAAGTTCCTTTGCACTTCCTTACAGAAGTTTCACTTCTACCACTCATGGTGACCATGCACATTATTTTTTTTTTATAGATACCACAATTAAACTTAACAAGACATTACTATGTCTTGGCAACTCAGATCCAGTATCCCAGCTCAAAAAAATCCCCAGTTACATCCATTTTCTCACCCAATATTTCTGACAGCATACTCTGTAGGGAATTTTGAAAATCTGCCAAATCATTACACTTCCAAAATATATGTTCCCAGTTACCTGTTTCTTCCCCATCACTCCTCCACTTGCCATCTACCAGAGGAAAAAGTATTTTAAGTCTGCCTGGGGTATAAAAATACCTATGCAGACACTTCTAAGCAAACATGCTAAATTATTATATTTGGGTGCCATGCATATGTCTCCCATTGTTTCCTTGTGAATTGTTTATCCAGTCTCTCTTTCCAATCTTTTCTAAATTTCTCAGATTAATTCCTATAGTTATCATGTAATATTTTATAAATGTTCTACAATGGTAGATCTTTCACTTAGGATTCTTCTATCCCTCTTTGCCTAAACTCTGATATCAGTCCTGGATAGGGAAGACAGTCTATAGTCTGAAGCCCAAATGTCTTCTTGGCCTCTTTGCATTCTGTTATCTTTCCCTTGCTATTTATTTGCTCCCAATACCTTGGTTCCTTTGCCAGTTTTCTCGAGTAAGTTCTAGCCCACTCTTGCTTATTCTCTAATTGCAGTCATCCATGCTGGCAGAATCTCCTGTCTCCATTCTTGTGTTTACTTAGTTCCTAGAATATTTTCTGCTACTTTATGAATATAATACTCTGTATGGCTGCTGTTAGTCTACTTAAGGATCTACATCCAAAATCCCACTCTCTCCTTATTTCTTAACCCCCCCCCCCCCCACTTCATCATACTTTTCCAATTTGAATTATGGTTTTCTGCTTGTAATTCATATATATATATATATATATATATATATATATATATATATATATATATATATAGCATTAACTGTGTAGCTCTGAAATATCCTTTCAAATCAGATAATACTAAACCACCGTTTCTATTGGAAGGATCAACTTATCCCACTTGTCCCTTGCTTTCTTTCCCTCCCAGATAAAATCTTTCAACTGTTTATTAATTACTATCCACAACTTCTCCTCCTCTGGTTGATAAAAATAGCCTGACCTGTCTATAAAACTAAAAGGACTAAAGACATTTTCACTGCTTGTATCTTGCTATCCATATCTATAAACAGGAACAGGCAAGCAAAAACTGAGGGTAATGCTACTCAATGCTAGACGTCTAAATCTCAAAATGCACTTACTCAAGGCACTCCTTAAAATGGAGAACACAGCTATCTGTGCAGTGACTGAGACCTGGTTCAAGGCTTCAGAGAGCATCCCTGCAGTACCAGGCTATAACTCATAACACACTTTTCGGCCATGTAACCTGGACCAAAACACCAAAGGCGGAGGTGTGTCCATATTCATTAAGGATATCCACACCTCCAGGCTAGTTGCTCAGCATAAAGCATCCGAGGTTATCCAAGTGCAACTAACTCTGGCCAAAACTGCAATCTAAATTGTAGCTTGCTACAGATCCCCCACCATGCCCTAGGATTCCCACTCCTCTTTTCTTGATGTACTGGAAAATATTAGGGTTCAACCAAATACCCTAATAATGGGTGACTTCAACTACCCCACCATTAACTGGGAAAACTATTCATGTATCGACTCCTTAGCTCAATGCTTTCTGGAATTCATAAACTCCAATGCCCTGGATCAACGTATACACACCCCCACCAGGGGCAACAATATCCTAGACCTAGTCATTATCAACATGAGTGACCGGTGTTCCACACCTGAAGTCAACTCCTCGTTGGTCCGATCTGACCATAAGCTAATCACCCTTGATATCCAGATTCCGCTCCCACCCCCCCATTAAGGAAACCATGGTAAATAATTTCTCCAAAGCCAGCTTCATGCTTCTTAAGACAGAAGTGGTGAACTTCATGACACCCATGCAGATGACAATACAATTACAACTGCTGAATCCTACACAAATGCACTTTATAAGCACTTACATGAGTGCATGAATCGTGCTATCCCAAACAGAACCAAGACACTATCCTTCAAAAAAAGGAAGCCAATCTGGTGGTCCCCTGCCATAAACAAACTGTACAACAGAAGGAAGAAACTGTTGCAAAAGAGAGTAAAATCCTATGAGTGGAAGAGATCCCTGGTCAGCCTCAGTAAGAATCTGTGATCCCTTATAAAATCCTCCAAAGCTAGCTATGAAAACAAAATTGCCACTAATTCTGAGGACAACCACAAAGCATTCTATAGTTATATCAAGAATCTTGATGGCAACACCCAGATCTGCTCTGAGTTACAGCACAACAGCATGAAAATTACAGAACCAACTGATATTGCTAACATCCTGGCAGATAGGTTCAGTGCTAACTTTACCCCCCCCCTCACCCCCTAAAGGGCCCATATCTATGCAGAAAGAATGCAGAGTCCTGTAATCACAACTATGCAGGTAAAAGCTGCACTCTCTAAAGCCAAAAACACAGCATCCATGGGACTGGACAACATCCCAGGCTGCATTTTACACGAACTTCAAAACGAACTGGCTCCCCACTTAAGCACCATGTTCAATAATAGCCTCACATCAGGCTTTGTGCCCACTGAATGGCACACAGCAACAGTTATCCCACTCCACAAAGGGGGAGCCACCACTGATCCCGGGAACTATCGACCTATTAGCCTGATGAGCCTGGTCTGCGAGGCTATGGAACGTATCATCATGGAACTCATAAACAAAGACATTGGTAACCTCCAAATTCTGGATCCCACCCAGTTCGGGTTTGTGAAAGGCAGATCATGCCTCCTGAACCTGATCAACTTCTTTGAGGCAGTCACCAAAGCCGTACTGAGGGTAAGGTGGTTCACACAGCCTATCTTGACCTTGCCGAGGCTTTCAACACCATCCCCCATTCTGGAATTATAGCTAAACTTACTAAACTAGGTATAAATCCCTATGTCACAAGATGGGTTGTCAACTGGCTCACTGACAGAACCCACACTGTAAAAGTTGCAGACTCCAAATCTGACCTCAAAGCAGTGACAAGTGGAGTACCACAGGGTTCCGTCCTGGGACCACTCCTGTTTGGTATCTACTTCTCTTAAGTACAGGCTAACACAGAAGGCCTCCGGCTAATTAAGTTTGCAGATGACTGCAAACTAGGCGCCATAGTCAAGTCCCCAAATGATGTGGACATCCTACAGAAGGGCCTCGCTGAGACAGATGCCTGGTGTGAGAGCCATGGCCTCAAGCTCAATGCCAAAAAGTGCAGTGTCATCCCCTTTGGTAAAAACTCTGTACCCATGAACTACCACATAGGCAGCAATCTACTTAACACTGAATGTATGATAAGAGACCTTGGGACCCAGGTGGACAGTAGTCTCTCCTTTGATAGTCACATCGCCACAGTAGTAAGGAAGTCCTTCTATGTGGCACACCTCATCATAAAAGGGTTCTCATCCAGGACAAAAGGGGTCATTGTTCCCCTCTACTTGACACTCATTAGACCCATTATAGAGTACAATGCCCCTTTTAGAATGTACCTCACAAGACATTTGCTGCAGCTGGAAAGGCCACAGAAGTACCTCACAAAGAAGTTTACTGGCCTCAAACAAATGCCCTACACTGACCA
Source organism: Protopterus annectens (assembly GCF_019279795.1). Taxonomy (NCBI): domain Eukaryota; kingdom Metazoa; phylum Chordata; order Ceratodontiformes; family Protopteridae; genus Protopterus; species Protopterus annectens. Next base: position 1,677,871,712 of record NC_056728.1, on the reverse strand, counting down.
CCTCAAAAAACTCTAGTTTTGCTCTGTAGCATATTGCCTACTCTGAGGTGATCTCTGCCTAACATATAAAGCTATGGCAAACCCAGAGCTGTTGGACATGCTACACCTAAAGAAATCCCAATCCCTCCGAGCTACATGCTCTAGGGACCTAAACCTTGTCACCACAATAAGCAGGACATGCTGGAGGGATAGTTTCCTGACCCAGAGACTTCCCATACTCTGCAACAGGCTACCCATCTATGTCAAGCAAAGTTCTTCATTAACACTCTTCAAGAAAAATCTTGATGAGTGGATGGGAAATAGGAAATACACCATGGGGATCACTTCTGTGTCTCTGCTCGACAGTGGCACAGGAAAATAACTTTCTTGGGTGGCGTAAGCCAGGGAACCTTGTTGGCTAGGTTTATGTAGCTCTTGGGCCGATAGCCTAGTACCTACCTATGAACCTATGAACCTATAAACAAGAGCTTCCAGTTTCTTAGTTTTTGTATTATTTTATGTCTAGTATCTTCCCATATATGCCATAACCAAATCCATTTTTAACCCATACTTCTAAATACTTCATTTTTACTGTGTCCCCATAAATATGGGTATTTCTGAACCAACTCATATTTGCGTACATAGTTGGCAGCTATAGCCTTTGTTTTCTCTTCATAGGTTCATAATTCATAGGTTCATAGGTGTTTACCAGGCTAACGATCCCAAGGGCCTTTTTAAGCCTAGCTATGCATCCCAGATCTCTGACAAGTTCTGATACCATTCATAATAAGTGTAAGCAGGGGTTTGGGAGATTTAAAATTTACAAGCAGGAGCCTGAGAGATGAACCATTTACAAGTTGTCTGTGCCTGTTAGAGACATAGATGCCAAACCAGGGATGAATTTCCTCTTCCCCATGCAATTGACCAAGTCGCAATTGAATTGGGTTAAGGTGGAACTCTGCTTCACATGGATGGTGAGCCTATTCCACAGACAGGGTAGTCTCTGGGATACATACCTGTCTCTCCAGCAGGCCCTATTTATATCACAGGGAAGGTTTAAGTCTTTAGAACTGGTAATTCTGGTGCTGTTTGATTTGTGGATATGCAGGACATCCATCAGAGTGGGGTCTGACAATGTCCTGTATGCCAGGCATAAATCTCCCCTCAAAAGCCTGTAGGAGACAGAATACAGGAATAGAGCCTTGAGGTGGTCTGCATAGGACATTTTACTTAACCCCCTGTATTCTTTTAATGAGGAACGTCTGTGGACATTCCAGTTGTTGGATATGCCTGGTTAGGTACATACCAAAAGGGGCATTGTACTCAGTGATAGGTCTGATGAATGCCTAATACAGTGGAACAATGACTTCCTTGGACTTAGATGCAATACCTTTGTTTATAAGTTGCACAACATTGAATGATTTCCTCCCCACTGTAGACACACGAGGGTCAAAGGCTAAATTGCTATCTATGTGTGTCCCTAAATCCCTGACTACTGGGTCAACTCTAAGGGGTGTGTTGTCAATATGATAGTTACCAGGGGTGGGTGACTTCCCAAAGGATACCATTATGCATTTCGTGGCATTTAGTTTAGTCCATGACTCTGACACCAGTTGATATCTGTGCCAGCCCCTCCTGGAGAACATTTGTGTCAGTGCAAGATTCAGTGACAGCTCCTAATTTGCAATCATCTACAAAGTTAGTCAGCCAAAGACCACTGGCATTGGCTTTGACTTCAGAGAAGTAAATTCTAAACTTGGTGGACCAAGAACTGATCCCTGAGGGACTCCACTTGTGACTGGCCTCTTTATAGAGGTGGACTCCCCAATTCTAACTTCCAGGGTCCTGTCTATGAGCCAGTTAGCTGTCTGCAGGATGACATACGAGTCCGTACCTAACCTCTTGAGTTTGTCAACAATGCCCAAGTGTGGTATTGTGTCAAATGCCTTGGGCAGGTCAAGGTAGGCAGCGTGAACCATTTTTCCCTCATCCATTGCTTTGGTTACCTTCTCATAAAAGTCCACCAGGTTGAGTAGGCATGGTCTGCCCTTAATGAAATGAAATTGGGTTGGGTCCAGTGTCTGGAGGTTTACTGTATCTGTATTGATCATTTTCGTGATAATTCTTTCCATGGCTTTACATATAAGACTAGTGAGACTTATAGGTCTGTAGTTTCTAGGGTCTGTAGATGTCTCACCTTTATGCAGATGTATGACTATTGCTGCTCTCCATTCACGAGGGACAAAGCCTATTTGGAAGCTGCAGTTAAATAATGATCCAAGAGGCCCTGATAGGTCATGTTTCATGCTATTTAGAAGGCATCCTGGGATATTGTCTGGGACCATTGATGTCTTAGAGAGAGCACTAAGGACCTGTTCCCTAGTGATAGTAGGGGGAGTTATATTTGATGGAATTTCCTGAAGGAAAGTTGAGGTGGAGAGAGGGGGAAGTTGGAGCTGAATTTATCAGCCAGGAAGTTTGCTATATCATCTGGCTCAGTATAGGTGGCTGAGCTCTGCACACAATTGTGTATTGCCTTTGAGGTTGCAACCATAGCTAAAGAATGCTTTATGGTTGTCCTTGTCCTGGAAGGCCAAACCTACCTCAAATTTGGCACCAAAGTCTACCAAAAGACCTTATTTGTCCTCTGAGTTGTTTGTTTAGTTTGATGAGAGTGCTTTTATCCTGCTTGGTGCTGCAACTCCTAATTTCTGCCATGATGTCCTTCCTTCTGTTAAACAGCCTATTGATTTTGTGATTCCACCAGGGTGGCTTGTTTTTGAGTTAGTTCTGTACTTCTTCCTGGTGGGTGCAGCTGCCTCTATGCAGCTATTAACATGCTTGTACAGGGTTTCTGTGACTAGTTCTGCATAGGCAGCAGTGTTCTCAGGGTTTATGGGGGCTTGAAATTTTGCCAGGTTATCACGTAATAGCTGGAGGTTAGCTTTAGAGTAGTTCCTGAATATTCCAGGTTTAGCTGGGGGTCCAGGTTTTATTTTTACTTCAAAGGAGATTATTTTGTGGTCTGACCTTACCAGGGAAGACATTACACTAGGGGGTGTGCAGCACTCTCCCATACTAGTGAGGACCAGATTTAGTATGGTTGCACCCTTGGAAGGTGTATTGACTATCTGGTCCAGGGAGTTTAATGTAACAAAATCTGGGAATCTCTGTGCCTGTATGTTTGGTGTCATATAGGATTTCTAGTTAATAGTGGGGTAATTAAAGTCACCCATAAATATGGTATTGGATTGGATGATTAGTGTTTCTAATAAGTTTAAATACGTGGTATGGGTTTCCTGGATTATAAAAGGGGACCTATAGCTTGCAAAGAAGTAATAGTGGATTTTGCTTATGGTGATTTGAACATGGAGCAGCTCATGTGCATTGTCATGTTTAACCAGCCTTGAAGTATATTTATTTTTGATGTAAATAGAGACATGTCCACCTTTAGTCTCTGCCTGTGAAGTAGCTGGTCTAAATGTGTGGAAGGCATTATAACCTTGCACTGTTGGTTTGCTCTCCATGACTTTAAACCATGTCTCAGTGAAAGCACAGATGTCAGCATACTCTAAGGTGAAGAGAGCTTCTAGGGAGTGGAGGTTTTTTTTGTTTAGACTCCTAGCATCGAGCAGTAATACCTTTAGATTTTTTTTTTGTTTTGATTTGCTATGTCAGAAATACTTTCAGTTTGGCATTGCCTAAAAAAGGCACTATGGGGGAAGACAATGTTTTAGCTAATATTCGAAAGCCTAGAGGGGTGAGGTGCAACTATCCCTGCAAAAGCAGTGTGGTCTGTTGACCATCTCCTTCCATACTGACAAATATCTCACCCCCTTAGAATGACACCAGAAACTAAGCCAATTATTAAAGTCAATCATATTTTGTTCGTATTGTGGCATCATCCTTGGAGAAGGTAAAATGCTGCTCAATGCTAGACTCATAGCAACCTGAGACATATATTCTAAGAGCTACATGATGTCTCTCTTCATATAGTCTAGTGAGGTATGTCTCAGATCATTTACTTCAACATGGACTATGATGGAGTCATATTGGTACTTGCGGTCCAATGACCTGAGTGTATGTGTAATGTGGCAGATCCTAGCCCCTGATAAGCAACTGACTGTGACTTTCTCCTTAATCCGCCTCGTGAGAGGGACATCAGTGTGTCTTACAATGCAGTCCCCAATGGCTAGAATGTTGGATTGTGTGGTGGCTTGCCTTATAGGCTTAGAGGTAGATCCTCCATGAGATGTAGCTGTATGTGTTGATGTGAGGCTCAGGCACCTAGGCAGAGTGACATTTCCTTCTGGTACATTTGGCTGGGGACACATGGCTGAAGTGACATTCAGCTCCAGAGAAATATGGCTGTTGTGAACATATTTCTTCATAAACGTCTTGAAGTGTGGTCATAATAGGCATTTGGTCTTTTTATTTTCATAATGGTAACTGCAAGAATGTACTGTTCCTCCCAAAGAAAATGGGGAAAACAGAGATTGACAAGACTTAGATTCAGAACTAAATCCAGCACTAGGTGACCTAGGCAGCTGCCTACAGCATGGACAAGATGGGGGCGGGCAGCCATGTGGCATTTAATCAAGGTTTCAGCTCAATTTCCTGTAGAGCTCTGTGAAGTGAAAGTAGGGCCGTTTCTCTCTCTATTCAAAGAGAAAACATTACCATCATGAAAATCTTTAACATCTCTCTGAATTTTTCTTGCTTTCGTAGCTGAAAGCCTTTTATCATAGCCTGAGATGTTGTCAAATAAATTATCCATTCTGTCACCCAGAACCTCATCCAGATAAGTGTTAAATATATCATTTTGCAAAGCATGAATTTCATTATATAGCTCTAACTCATCAGGTTGAAAAAATCTGTTAAGAGTTGCATGTACTTAGCACTACATTCAAGATTAAGTAGTTGCCAATGTCTTAACAATTCAGGATATGTTTGCCTATGACTCAGCATAGTTAGAACTCTAAGCCCCCTTGGTGCTACTTTTAAGTTCAGAGAAGCCTCTAAATGAAAGCGCTGCCACTGCTAAAGAGACCAGTGCTCTGGCCATGCATGTGGCCAAAGAAGGATCCACACACAAGTTTAAGTTTCTAGTTCTGGAGATTCTATATAGTAACATGAGAAGTGGGGACCTCAGCAATAAAACTGAAGCTGTGGAGCAGAAATGGATTATACGTTTTCAATCTGATAAGCCCCCAGGTTTAAATAGTAAAGTTTTGCTGAAACCTTTTTTTAAAAGCTGGAGCTCTTAAACATTGAAATGAACTAGATATCACTATTGATTTTATGTGCATACATACATTTAGATATTTTATTATTATTATAGTATTTTATTTATGTCTATGCGTCATTGAATTATATGTTTTTCTATGATATTCTTATTTTAACATAGTATTGTGTTAGTTGTCTGTATTTTATAAGATACTTTGTAGTTTTAATATACATAGGTAAGTTGTTCATAGATACTCTGACATGAATGGGTTAATCTTGATGTTGGTAGTTAGCCAGCATATCCCATTGGTTGTCTAGCATTTAAATAGTTGTATCCCAATGATGATATTTTAGTATTGTATGGTCTGATGAAGCGGAGAATATCCATGAAAGTGCTTACCCTGTTGAATTGGAATTAAAGGTGTGCTGTGTGGAACCATTGTGCTTCATTCTACTGTACTGAGTGATATCAGATGGGATAGCTATTCTTGATAGGGAAGACATAATAAGGCAGTTAAATATGAGATATAGGCATCCTGCAAGCATGTAAGCCCCCCCCCCAAAAAAAAAATAGTATGTTGTATGCAGTAATATTTCTGTATGGCTTGTGGGTTGTTCAACAAAAGCAGCTACTGCAGCATTTATATTTTCTTTAATTGTTTAGCTTTATTCATTGCAGTAAAGAATTAATTTGTTAATAGACCTGCATTATATAATATAGTTTAAACATGCTGCATTTGATAGTCTAAAATGCTTCATTTTAGAAAAAAAAATTGAAATACCTTCTTTACAGCTGCCATCAACTAAAAAGGGGTTGACATTTGTCAGTTCATATAGTTTGCAATATTCAGGTTTCTGATCAGGACCGTCTCATCTTCAGCATCCAGTAAGTATGTAGCTATTGTTGCTTATTACTGTGATACAGTCTTCTCAACAAGTAATTATAAAGGATTTCAGCATTTAATTAAAAACTGTTGTTCAAGTAGCTAGTGCAGAGGACTAAAGCTCCAATGTGTTAATGAGTAGCTTCCTCTTGCAAGGGTGCAGGGTTTGAATCTTTCTACCATCATTTACCTACTATGTTCATTGTCTGACAGCCTCTCCCTATTGTACAGTTGATCTAGTTCAGGAAATGTTATGGCAATATCACCAGCAGACCAACTTTTTAGTGTAACTTACACAGTTTACTCTTTAAGAGCAGCAAGTACTGCATTTATAGATGAAGCACTGAAATACAAAGTTGTTTTTCAACAGTAATCTATGCATTAGTAATAGCTTACTTTTAATGTGGAATTATTCAGATGACTATTACATCTTCAGAGATTGTGCATATTGACTTGGCATATGTTACTGGGTGGTTAATATTTTTTATATTCTCAAGCAGCAAGAAAACCCAAAAGCAGTGAGTGTATTCCAGCAGCAAACCCAAGCAGAATTCCAAGCAAAACCACAGCTGGTAACAAGCAGAACGGCAAGGCTCAACAGTTGTAAAATCCACAAGTTTTAGTAAAAGTTTGCACTTTCACAGCGTTCACCATGGCTTCATCAGACAAAAAAGTAAAGCAAATGAACTTCTTTTATACTAGATTTCAGTATCAATTAACACAACAATGCAGAATCCTAATTGATCCACATGACATCTGCTTTTAAAGAAACAGTGTCTAATAACTGCATATAAAAAAAAAACACTAAAAATACCAAGATGCAGAATAGTACATTTATCTACTTTTCTTTGCTTTTAATACTGGTTTTAGGTGTACATGGTCATTCAGACCCATTCCCCTGTGTGCTCCTAACCTTAAAATCCACTGAGTCCCCACAGATGTGTCCACCTGATACTGCTCAACATGTCTGCCACACAATTTTGCTCTGGTGGAATGGGGGATGCCTGCAGAGTGAGACTGGCTATGAAGCTATATACCAGACTAGCATGGCTAGCCTGTAAAGGGGGTACTACCTCGTTCCCCCCTGCTTGTTAATGTACCTCATTACTATGGTTTTGTCTGTAGCAACCTGAAATGGTTCTGGGGACCAAAGACGATTCAGACAGTTGAGTACTTTGATCAGGCAAGCTTCTTTTTATTTAGACACTTATATCTGTCCTTGGTGTCTTACACACCCTCACTTTAATCTCTCCTGAATGATGACTGACTGATTTGGAAGGGGGGACCTGGATTTAAGGAAATCTGTCATCTCCACTAAATGACTTCTCTTTTTACAAACCCCAGCAAAGAGTTTTGAAAAGACAAAGGGTGTTGGCACTGGAACCAAAGATACTTCAGGTACTACTGTATCTTTCTCATGTGGAGACTTGTCAGGGGTATCACAAGAATCATAGAAGCCATGAGACAAAAATCCTGAGGTATTCCCTCATAGTGACTACAGTTTGAGTGGAAACCCTTAGCAATAAATCTAGAAATAGATCTATGCTTTTTCTGTGGAAGAAAAGTTTTTTAAACTGAGGTGTCTAGTTGACATCCCAGGAATACATTCCAGTGTAAAGGAGTCAAGAAAAACTTCTGAATGTTCTCTTTGCATCCCAGCTTGTGCAAGAGATTTCTTACCCAAGTGAGAGATTCCTTACCCAAGTGAGAGATTCCTGACACTTTGAAAAAGACTCTGCAAAGATACGCTATTCATCTAAATATTGAAAAATGTGGATACCTGTAGCCTGAAATGAGCTGTAACTGCAGCTAGGCACTTTGTGTACACTGCTGGTACAGCATAGTCCAAAGAGTTGATAATGTGATCCAGACACACAAAACCTTAAGGGTTGTCTGAAGTCTGGATGAATATGGATATGAATGAATAGGGATGTGATGATAAGTACCTTTTAAAGTCTAGTTTTATCAGGAAACTTGAAAGAGGAAAAAGACGTAACAGGTTGTGAAGTGGCATCATTTGAATTGGGAAATTATCACAAACAAGATTAGGAAAGAAAGATTTAGAACTGGTTTCCAAGAATTTCTTTCTTTTCTTTGGCACTAAGAAAATACTTGTATACAAACTCTTTCTCGCCTGGGAAGGTGGAAATGGTTCTGTCACTCCTTGGCACAACATGTGATGAAGAACCAATGGAAACAAAATATTCTGATCTGGCAGATGAGGAGCCCCCCCCCCCCCCCCCCCCACACACACACACAGAAAGGAGGAATTTCCTCCCACTGCCATCTGTAACCTTGAGGAATGATCTTCAGAACTCATTTGTCTGAAACTATCTATTTCCAAAGAGAAAAACTGAGATTAAGACTTTCTGGAAGAAAAAAGGGGTCAAGGTGGGAGGGGGGTCATAAGGACTTTTGAATAGTCATTCAGACTTATTGGACCGCCCTTGGTTTTGAGAGGTTTGAGGCTTCTTTTATGACTCCCCTTGCCATTTTTTCTTCTTATACAGCTGTTTGTGTCTATTTGTTTGAGATTGTTTATTCTGCATTTTGCCAAGAGTTAGATAATCCCTTAGAAAATTTGGAAAAGGAGGGCTGAAAAATCTTAGATAGTCCCTGGATCAGCTTACACTTTTCATCATACTTTTTGATCTGTCTAAAGGGGAATTTAAAATATCATGTTAAAATCATCTGTCAGGTACTGAGACTGCAGCCTTGCAAACCTCCTAAAAACAGTACCAATGCCCACAGCCCTGGAAGACGTATCATCAGTCACACACACACTGTAAATAACGACTAGTGACCTGTGCAACAGAAGAAACTAAATTATTTAAAGCAGATTTTTCCTCATAAGAAAAAACTGCAAATAAAACATTATCATATGATCACAGTTAGTCAGAACAAACTTTAAAATATGAGCCTGAAAATTTAAAATTCTGAAAATCAAAGTTGCAGAAGTGGACCTTTTCCCCCAATGTTGTTGTTGTGTCTTTCGGCTTTTCCCGGCTAGGGGTCACCACAGCGGAACTCCGGTCCGCTAATGATTGGTAGTCGATTTTTACATGCCGACTTACCAGCCCTGATGCACAACCTTCAATGAAGGTATACCCATTCACGCATGTCTCCACGCAGAAGACGCTCTAGCTGAGAATCTAACCGGACAGCGTCTGACTGTGAGGTGACAACGCTTATCAATAATTTTCCCACCCTTATCAGAAAGAGTAGGGTTGGAATCACCTATGTGTTTAGCAGCAGTGGGATCAACTAAAGCTATAGCTGCTGGCTCTGGTTTGGGAATAGTGTATAAAAATCTAAAAGACTGAGGAATATTATATATCCTATCTGCCGTTTCAGAGGCAGCTGGCTGACTAACAGGAAAATTGCAGGCAGTAACACACACATCCTTTAAAGCAGACAGAACAGGAGGAATGGGTGTAGGATTTAGAAATTCCTTCTGTAACACTGGCACATTCTACCAACAGTCTCAGAGAAAGAGAAGCCCCCCCACAAGGAGAAATAGAAACTGAGCTCTCTTCTCAATCTGAATCACAAATTTGAAGAAGAGATCCTGTATCTGTCCTTTCATCTTCCTGTCCATATTCAGAATCTTGAACTTCTTCAGAACAAGAGGAATTCCTCTTTCATTTACCAGAAACAACTTTACAAGTGGGATCAATAGCCTGAATTAAACCCTAAGACAGACCCAGTAAGCTACTCCTGTCTACTGAAATTTGAAGAGGAGTAGACACATGCTTAGTTTTCTATTTCTTTTTGACAGGAAAAAAAATGGGGCCAACTGTGTAACTAATGGCAGCAGTAGCTTCCCTGGAGATGGGCACAGCATTCTGTCGAAACAAGGAAGCCTTCCCTGTTCCCTCTCCCCGGAACAACAACAGTGGCTCTCCCTTGCCTACTGAGGAGACTCCAACAGCCACAGAGGATGTGGTTAACCCCCAGTCATTAGTGGCTGTAGGTGCTACACAGAAGGATCCGGAGTAAAAGATGAGCGGTCTGAGGCATAACAAAAGTCCACAATACAGTCAACCACCTGCGGCTGAAACAAAGTTGCTATCCTGCTGTGGTGGCAAAGGTTGCTTGCTAAATGTTTTCTTTTTGTGTTTGGAAGACAGACTAACTGTGGGACTGGTAGCTTATTTCAAGGTCATGCTAAAAATGGAGCCTCTTTCCCCAGGGAAGACAAGCAGCAAATGCCAGTAAACACTACAAGGCATTAAAAGTCTATTTTTCACAGTAAAAAAACACTTTAATACACTTTGCCAGCCCCAAAAGGTTAAATAAACACAATTTCTCCACAGAAAAATTATCAGTCACTTTACACAACTTTTAAGCTGAGGGGAAAAAAAGAGCTTTTGCATTTAAAAGTCCTATAGAGGCATCTGCCAGTCAGTTAAAACACAAAACTCCTAGCTTTAAAATAAACTCTCTTGAGGAGAAAAATGATAAAACACAATAATATTTAGAAAATGGAAGGTTTTTCCCCAAAGAGAACTTATTCTCCTAGCAAAAGAATAGCACCTAGCTAGGCTGACCACCGATCCTCAAAAGCCTCAAAGTAGCATACTCTTTAGCAGCAGGAATTCTCTTAAGAATCTAAGTGGCAATTCTCAGATCTGCTCGGAGTTAGTGCAGAATGGCACAAAATACACTGAACCGACCGATATAGCCAACATCCTGGCAGACAGGTTCAGTGCAAATTTCACCCCCCTCTCACCCCCAAAAGGGCCCATAACTATATCAGAAGAATGTAGCGCCCCTGAAATCACAGACACTCAGGTTAAAACAGCCCTCTCCAAAGCCAAAAACACAGCATCATTGGGACCGGGTGGTGTCCCAGGCTGCGTCCTACACAAGCTCAAAGATGAACTAACCCCTCACCTAAACACACTGTTTAAACTCAGCCACTCCACAGGCTATGTGCCCACAGAGTGGTGCACAGCAACAGTTATTCCACTCCACAAAGATGGAGCCACAACGGACCCCGGGAACTATCGCCCCATAAGCCTGACTAGCTTGGTCTGTAAAGCTATGGAGCACATCATCATGGATCTCATTAACAGAGACATTGGAAACCTCCAAACACTGGACCCTACCCAGTTCGGCTTTGTTAAGGGCAGATCATGCCTCCTAAACCTGGTGGACTTCTTTGAGACAGTTACCAAGGCTATAGACAAGGGAATGGTAGTCCATACAGCCTACCTAGACCTTGCAAAGGCCTTCGACACCATTTCCCACTCAGGTATTATAGACAAGCTCACCAGCCTGAACATCAACCCCTACATCATGAGATGGCTTGCCAACTGGCTCATGGACAGAACCCACATGGTAAGAGTTGCGGGAGCTAGGTCTGACACTAAACAGGTTACAAGTGGCATTCCCCAGGGCTCAGTCCTAAGACCCCTCCTGTTCGGCATATACTTCTCAGAGGTACAGGCAAGCACAGGAGGACTATGGCTGACCAAGTTCGCAGACGACTGCAAACTAGGGGCTATAATTGACTCTCTGGCTGACACAGACATCCTCCAAAAGGGTCTCACTGAGACAGATACCTGGTGTCAAAACCATGGCCTCAAGCTAAATGCCAAAAAGTGCATAGTCATCCCCTTTGGAAAAAACAAAGTACCCACAAACTACCACATAGGTGGTAGCCCCATAAATACAGAAAACGTAATAAGGGATCTGGGGACCTAAGTAGATAGTAACCTCTCCTTTGATAATCACATTGCCAAAGTGGTTAGAAAAATCTTTCTATGTGGCCCACCTAATCACAAAAGGGTTTGCATCCAGATCAAAATAGGTCATTGGGCCCCTCTATGTATCACTCATCAGACCCATCATAGAGTACAATGCCCCATTTGGGATGTACCTTACAAGACGCCTGCAACAACTGGAAAGACCACAGAAGTACCTCACCAAGAGGATCACTGGCCTCAAGCAGATGCCCTATGCAGCTCGACTGAAGAAACTCCAGCTGTATTTGGTTGCATACCGCCTACTCAGAGGTGATCTCTGCCTGACATACAAGGCCTTGTCCAACCCAGAATTGATGGACATGCTCCACCTAAAGAAAACCATATCCCCTCGAGCCACACGCTGCAGGGATCTAAACCTCACCACAACAATAAATAGGATGTGCTGGAGGGATAGATTTCTGTCCCAGAGACTTCCCATGCTCTGGAACAAGATTCCAATCTTCATTAAGCAGAGCTCCTCGCTAACCCTCTTCAAGAGAAACCTTGATGAGTGGATGGGAAACAGAAAGTTTACCCCAGGGATCTCTTCAATGGCTCTGCTGGACAGAGGCACAGGGAACTAATCTAAGGGGGCGGCGAAAGCCAGCACATTCTGGCTAGGCTTATAAACGCCTTCGGGCAGATAGCCTAGTACCTACTTATGAACCTATGAACCTATAAGGGATTGGTGCCTAAGCCTGTTTTTTAGTCAGCTCATCTCGAGCTGACTAATAGTTTGGGCACATGGAAGATGCCCTGAAGCTTTGGAAGCTGGCTGGCTGTTATATCCTTGCAAGATATAAGCCATATAGCTTAGGCTGCTGCATCAGTGATCAGTAAGCAGAACATCAGATGTCTTCCACTTAGGTAAGTAAAATAATAACCCCAAACTAATGAGTTCAGAAATTTTGTGAGACTTGGATGCAGCACTTGCTGTGTTCTTTTATTTTCCTTGTCCAAAGATGACTATCAGCTATCACTAGCTCCTTTCCTCATTCACTGGTCTACAGTGTCTGCCATAGTCTCCCCCTGCCTCAATTTGACAACATCTGGGTTTGGTGAGGAGACTGAGAAAACTGATGCAGTGTCATACCTTATGGCAATATTCCAGTTTAGATGATGATAGAGCCCTGACATTGAGAACCTTAATGGAAGTGGTACTTGACAACAATTTTATTGTGTTTGAAGGTCAACTATTCAAGCAAAAGACAGGGGTTGCAATTGGGCCATCATGTGCCCCCATTTTTGCCAATATGCTTTTAGCCTTTTGGGAGTTGAACTATGTATTTAATTCTGAATACAAGGACTCTTGTTCATTTTATAGGAGGTTCTTGGACGACATAGTTATTTTTTGAATGGGCACAAGGGAGAAATTGGAAGAATTGATTAATTTTCTCCACCAAAGGCATCACATTTTTGAAGTTTACTATGGTTGCATCTAGTGAAGGTATCAACTATTTAGATATAACCATCCTGAAAAATAGAGTAAAGGCTAGATTTGAATCTAATATATATAGAAAGCCGACATATTCAAATTCATTGTTACACTTCTCTAGTTGCCACCCATACCACCAAAAGAAATCTTTAGTAAAAGGGCAGGTGGTAATGTTAGCAAGGATGGTTTCAGAGGACAGTGAGTTTGGGATACAAAGTAACATCTTAAGGGATATGTAATGCAAGAGAGGATAACCTGATGGCTTTTTAGAGGGGATTTTTCAGGAGGTTGAAGTTAAAAGAAAAAATGGGTATTTTGTTCCCTTGTTAGGAAAAAAGAAGGGAGTTGGACATATTGTGAACGAATCCTATTGTGATAAGGAATGCGACTTTAATATAGGGTTGATTTTAACTTTTAACAATGATTTTTACAAAATCAGACATATTATTGAGAACGACTGGTGTGTTTTTCAAGCGAAAAAGGAAAGGAAAATACTGTTGGTTGTGTACCTAAAGTTGTTTATAAAAGAGATTTTTGCATAAAAATATGGTGGAGAGGGAGTGTCCCCCATAGTGAGTGGAAAAATGTCCAAATGTGGTTATTGTAACCAATGTAAATGCATACTTGAAGTGGACTCATTAAAGCTAGAGAACTATGGCTGTATATATTTAACAAGGAAATACAATTGTGGGTCTAAGGGGTTATATATGTAGTCTTGTGTCAAGGTTGTCCAGGATATTATATAGGGAAAACAAAAGGTTGTTTTAGGACCCGAATATACCAACATATTTATAGTATGAAGAAAATGGATAGGAATAACGCATTATTCAAACATCTTGTAGGAAGTGAACAACACGAATTTAAATTTGTTATTATAGATCAGGTACAACAAAGTTTGAGGGATGACTCTTACAATGAGATTTTAGAGTTCAAAGAGTTGCAATTAAGGGTTAATGCCACAGTATTTCCTGGGTTAAATGACCAGTGTTCTATTAGTAGTGTTCTTAAATTAAAGGCAGGGTTAGAATTATAAGGTCAATAGGTGTACCCTTTATGTAGGATGAAATTCATTTAAAATGAATATTTAAAAAAATAACTTTTTTAAGATGTAGTCATATTGTTTTTTAAAAGGGGAAGCATTGGAATGTATGTTTTTGAATATTTTTAGATGACTTGATATATATAGGGAAGGGTGTTATAAAATGTTATTATGAGTTTAATGATGCATTTTTCATTATCCAATCAAATTGTTGTGTAGGATATTTAATGGGGCTCTTATCTACTGTTCGTGTTCTGATGAAGTCCTTTTTACTTGTGGATGAAAGCACTTAACAAATAAAACTACTCGTGGTGGTGTCCCTGGCTGTGGTCCTGGCTGCATTTTTTCAGTGTCATACTGCTGTCAGGGAGTGTGCCTATAACCCGACACCTGGGGACAGCCTTGTGAGCTCCAGCATCACTAACTTTGGAAGCTGCATACACACTTCATCTCAGGCACAACCTCCGGACTGAAAGGCGCACTGCTTATGCAGTTTGGAACTCACTAGGCTTGTAACACTGCTTTAATGCAGTGAGCTTAGACATTCCAAGATAGGCAAGCAGACTTTGGCTGTTCACTCCCATCTTCCCTCTGCACCCCTTTCAGCATCCATGCTGCTAATCAAACACAGATCATCTGTGGTGCAGTAAAGGCTTGATCCTTCTGAGCCAAAGTCCCACTCAACACTTTCTGTGTTATTGTAACAGTAATAATTTATTTAGAGGCAAGGATCATAGAAGGTCAGTGGTTAGTGTTTTATGAATAAACATGGTTGTAGAACAATGTAGCAGACAGGTGCACTTTGGAATATCTTACATATGCACAACATCCTGAAAATCTGTAACTCTTATGTCTATTCATGTGCAAAAAATAGCTTTCCATTCAAAATATTTGCTAGATGACTTTGCAAAACTTTTAGATATATTGCTGACAGTTGAAAGTTGTCTAGTAATGTCCAGTTTCAAATAAAAAAATGTCTGTTTGGAATGTTAAAAAGATCTAATTCTTTCCATTTCATTATACCTCTTATGAATAACGGTGTTGACTTGTAGGGGTCCTGGTTCAGAATTGTCTGAAAATGCCAGCAAGGCCCTACAGGACTGTCATATCTTTCAAGATAATATAACAATCATTCTTACCAAGTCCAGTTGCCCTGGATTGAGAGGCTATTGAAGTGAGCTCCACAAGCATATTCAGAAGACTCTCAGGCAAATGTTTGACTGCTCTTGGAGAAATAAAACCCAAATGTCAAGGCTAGCCAGCAAAGGAGAAAAAAATGAAATAAACATAACAAAACTCAATGGAATACATTATATAGGAATGCATTAGAGTAAGCACTTTCATCCACAGCAGATTTCATCAGAATCTAACCAGTGCAAGTAACCACATTTATTAAATGCAAACTAAGAAATGATGACATAATTGGTCCACCAATCACATACCTTTAAAGCCATGCTTAAAGTTATAATGTAGGCCCCAGGAAAAATACGTCTCCTAGACTGTGTGCTCCATGGAGTCTTGTTATTGCTATTGGAAGAAGTTAAGGTAATTCCTGCAAAACAGGTTGCTTAAATCTGTTTCCAGCAAGAGTTTTTTCTTTACATATATTGGAAGAGGAACCGTCACTTCTAGGAATCTGTAGATAGGTTCCAGAAATTCCTGAACTGCCATTATGTGGACAATTCCCATGTAATCCTGAGGCACCAAAGGTATTAAGAGGGATTAAGAGGATGCAAGGTGGCATATGTCCCAAGTTGTCAGAAAGTCTCTTGCATGTTGTTGTGAAGATTCACATTTCTGTCTTTTAACTGTAGACAGATATAAGACCAATAAAAAGACATGCAGGCCCTTGTTGCTCTATAGTGGTTTCCCAACAAAGATCTAAATCAAGTTGTTGTGTCTTTCGGCTTTTCCTGGTTAAGGGTCGCCACAGCAGTACTCCGGTCCACTAATGATTGGTAGTTGATTTTTACGTGCTGAGTTACCAGCCCTGATGCACAACCTTCAACGAAGGTACGCCCATTCATGCATGTCTCCATGCAGAAGACGCTCTAGCTGAGAATCGAACCAGACAGCGACTTACTGTGAGGCGACAAAGATCTAAATCAAGTAATGGTTAAGTAATGTAAAGGGTAGATCTTGTTGGCGAAAAGGTAGATTTAGCATGCTACAAGACTTGGATCTAGGGTATATCGGCATACTACTGGTGCTAATATTACAGAACTACTTGTTGAGTTTCATCTGTTTGCACGTAATTTAGCATTAAAATTAATGTTTGGTAATGATGGTGAAAATAATGAAGTTAAATTATTTAAAAAGCCTAGTATATTTGTACCAGCACTGCCTCCTGCTGTGGAAGTATTTTTATCAGTCTGTGAAAATGACTTGTATGAGTTTTTTAGTCACAAGGAACTGAACAGGCACAATAGCTCAGATAATTTGACTAAAAGTGAACGGCAAGCTTTGTTAGAAATGCAACATAATACAAATATTGTTATTCATCCAGCAGATAAGAGGGGACTGCTGGTTGTTCTTGATTCAACTTACTATCATGATTGTATGTTTACTATGCTCAGTGATTTTAACATTTATGTTAGTATTGATGCAGTAATGGTGCATGACTTGAAATGTAGACTTGACGACTGTTTACTAGAATGTTTGAATTTAAGGCTTGTTACTAAGGAACTGTATGATTATTTTATAGTGCAGAATCTACTTATACCTCAAATGCATGGGCTGCCAAAAATACACAAGCACCCCTTGAAGCCCCCATTTAGACCCATTGTAGCGGGTGGGGGCTGGTTGACAGAGCCTATCTCTAGGTTTCTGGACAAACAACTTAGAAAGGTTCTGGATGAATGTGTGGTAGTGTTAAGGGACACAGAACATTTTCTAAGGGATCTATATAATGCAGCCAATGGGGAGAACAGTAAAAGTACTGAGGTCTTGGCAACCTTAGATGTGATTTCATTATTTTCATGTATTCCCAATCAGGAGGGGATATTGATGGTGAAAAGTGCCTTAGATAGATACGGAAATTTTGAATCAAAACAGGTGGATCTATTCTGTTTACTCGTGGAATTAGTTCTAGAGAATAACATATTCTTCTTCAAAGACAAGTGCTATTGGCCATGGGCACTAGCTGTGCGAACTCCTATGCCAACTTGGTCATGATGGAATGGGACCACCGACACATTCTAAATAATGTGGATCAACATATAATAATATATCAACATTTTGTGGATGGTCTTTTTATAGGGTGGCAGGGAGATGAAGAGAGTTTAGAACTTTATACCCGATATTTGAACACCAGTAGTAATTTTCTTAAATTTACCCTAAGTAAATCCATGAGTAAAATTGATTTTTTGGATGTAACTATAGCCAAGCAAGGAACTGGTCTAACCACCAGTATTCATAGGAAAGAATGTCATCGCCCCACATATTTGCATAGGGATAGTATGCTTCCACAACATATTTTTAATAAATTCATTAAGGGACAGGCTATGAATACCTCACATCTATCCTGTAATGACAAGGGCTTTCGGGATGGACTATGCCATCTACGGGATGACTTTAAGGGTACAGGGTATGTGCCTGAGAAAATTGACAAGGCATATAGTGTAGTAAATAAGGAAAGATGAGGGAGGGCCAAGCCCTATTTCTCACAACAAAATTATATAGCTAAGTATGCTGAAAGTAGATATGTGAAAATGCCCATGGTTATTACCTATACAACAGAGATGAATAGGATTAGAGAAGTGGTCAGAAGTAACTGGCACATTTTACACACTAACGAGAAGGTAAAAGAGCTGGTAGGCCAGCAACCTGTTTTCGTGTATAAAAATAAGAAGAATCTTAAACAGCGTTTATGTAATCCTAGATTATATCATTATCTAGGGGAAAGGCAATGGGGTACAAGTAAATGTCAGGAGTGTGCTTATTGTGACTATATTGATCAGTCTATGTACTTTAAGCATCCAGAGACAGGCCATTTATGGAAACTTAGGGTTTCAGCAGACTTCAACACACAGAAGGTTATTTTTACAGCTCACTGTGTTTCATGTTTCAAATTTTATATAGGCAAAACCAACCAGAAACTGAAAGAGAGAGTGAGGGACCATTTGTATTGCATGAGAAGAGGGAATGATTGTAGTGTTTTAGCAAAACACACACTAACAAATGGCAACACACATATATTTGTATTCAAAGTTTTACAAGTTGTCAATGTGAGTATGGGGGGATTTAGTAAATATGACTGAAAATGCAGAGTTAGGCAATACTTCAAGAAGACCTCTTTGCATTTTCTGTGAACAATCAACTGGCACAATTCTGTTCCAGGACTGTATGCAAGAAGTCCTGGAATTCAGATGACTTTTCTTTTCCTTGGAGAAGAATGTTCCTCATTGCTTTTCAACCCTTTACACTAATATCCAGGGTACATTTGAAGATTCAGAAGGAAACCCCAAGATCATTATGGAGACTCCCTTCTGGTCTAGGCAACCATGGTTCTCCCTTCTTTTGGAAATGGCCGGAGCTAATTACCACAAGCTTATACATAGATGGAGCTACACACACAAGAATAGAGGTGTTTGATACACCCCAACATCAATCACCTTCAGCTGACTGCCTGGATGACAGGGTCTTAATTCTTTTTAGGCACCCATTTACTGAGAACATGCAGCAAGTACTAATGGAGACAAGAAAGCCTGCTTCTAGAAAACTTGTATTAGCAAATGGAAAAGGTTTTCTAGTTGGAGCCAACAACATAACCAGCACCCATTCGAGGCTAGTTGTTCTCTGGTCTCACAATATTTGTGTGAGTTACTATCCTATGGCCTTTCATATTCTTTTGTCAAGGTTCCCTTAGCCATATCAGCATGTCTCATCATGAATTCTCCTCTTTCTATGCTGTCTTATGTCAAAATGTTTTTGAAAAAGATTTTGCATAAGAGGCCTCCAAGAAAACTGGTGGCTCCTCCTTGGGATATTAATTTTATGTTAGAGAAGCTAACAATTGCTCCATTTGAAGTAACTGACCTGGCTGAATTGAGGTTATTAACATGAAACAGGTTTACTGATTGCCGTGACTTCTGCTTGAAGGGTATCTGGGTTGCAAGCTCCAATGGTGAGTCAACCCTACCTCATTTTACACAAGAACAGGGTTTCTTTGAGAGCTAATCCTTCTTTGATGGTTAAAGCGGCATCTGAGTTTACATTAAGCCAAACCATCAATCTCTCCGTTTTCTTTCCTGAATGTAAAAATGAGGAAGAAAGGTTACTCAAACCTTGCTTGTTCTCAGACAACTTGGGTTCTATCTTGACAGAACTGAATATTTTGATCTATCGATAAATTGTTAAATTCTTGTGAAGGTAAGAAGAAGGGACAACCTATATTAAAGAAAACTTTTTCCATTCAGGTCAAGGCCTACTCTGCTGGAGCTTTGTCTCCATATATGGCTTTTTGGAAAATATTGCTTTCTAGTATTCTAGAAGCTGCACTGTGGTCCTCTGTACATTTATTTATTTATTTATTTATTTTGGAAAACATTGGATTCTAGTTCATAGGTTTATAGGTTGATAAGGCTATCTGCCCTAGGGCATTTATAAGCCTAGCCAGAGTGTATTTGGCGTTTGCCACCCTTTTAGATTAGTTGACTGTGCCTCTGTATAGTAGGTCACAGAAGATAGCCCTTTTAAGGTAAGTTTACTGTGCCTCTGTCTAGTAGGGACACAGAAGAGATCCCAGGGGTAAACCTACGATCTCCCATCCATTCGTCAAGATTTCTCTTGAAGAGGTTCATTGAGGGGCTCTGGCTAACATGGATTGGGATTTTGTATTCTAGAAGCTGCACTGTGGTCCTCTGTACATATTTTTCGAAGTACTATAACCTTGTTTCGTTTTGTAGGTCTAGGTTACACTTTGCTATGACCTTTCTCCAGGGGTCTTGGGCTATTTTCCTTCCACCTCCCAAAATTTGTAAGCAATGGCAATCTATCCATATAACTTAGGCTACTGCTGCAGTGATCAATATGAGGAATATAGTACAGTTGTGTAAGTAAACATATCATAACAGCAGATGTCCAAATGATCACTGCTGCAGTAGCCACCCCTTCCTCCACCCAACTTATTTCTTGGTGTATTATTTTTGCCAAGGTGTGGACTTTTAGTTTTTGCTGTTCATAGCATATGAAAGCTTTCTACATCTTAGCATCCAAACCTCTCTTCTTAGTCATCTCAGCTCAGTCTTGGAGATGTGGAAGGTACCCTTAAGCTTTGAAAGCTGCCTGGTTGTTCTATCCTTGCAGGCTATAATCTTTATAGCTTAGGTTGATGCTACAGGGATCATTTGAACTGCTGCTGTTATGGTAAGTTTACTTATACAGCTGTACTTTAGTCAGTGTGCGTCATAAGGTCTACAACCTCTAAATTACCCTGTATCAATGCTCTTAGTCTGCTTAAATCATATACCTTTTGATTAATGCCTTTTTAAGGGATTTCTTTAATTAACACTACCAGGAAGGTATATTACTTTGTTTGGCATATACATTTTGTATAGGAAAACTAATTGTATCTGTTTTTAAACTTGCTGATTCACTGGGTACAAAATATGTTTCATGGAAAATACTATTTTTCTTGGTGGCTATGACCTCAGGCAGAATGATATCTAACTTACAAGTCCTTATCTGTCAACCTTCTTGCATGGCCTTATATAATGAAAGAGTATCACTTGAAAACTACCCTTCAAAGCTACCAAAATGAAAAGAACAGTTCTTTGCATTTGTTATAGGTGTATAAACAACTCTCACGCTATACTAAATGTAGTCAGGGGAAAAAACGGGATAGTGGTCATTGTGTACACAATGCTTATCTTGAACTGGCCAAGGCTTTTGACACTATGCCCCATGCTGGTATTACTGAAAAGCTAGGCAAACTTAATGTAAACCCCTGCATTGTCCACAGGAGTGCAAACTAGCTATCCCACAGATCCCAAGTATTGAAAGTTGCTGGTACCCTCCGTGAATATAGAATTGTAACTAGTGGAATACCACAGGGATCAATGCTGGGCAGTCTCTTGTTTGGAATTTATTTTATAGACATCCAAGCCTATATCTCTGATGTGTGATTGACCTATTTTGCTGATGACTGCAGTCTGGGCATTGTTATCTACTCATCCACTGATGATAAGCTGTTCCAAAAAAGACTAGACTATGGGCATACCTAGTGTACTGAAAATGGTCTCCAACTAAATGTGAAAATGTGCAGCCTAGTAGTGTTTGCCAAAAAGTCTGTTCACACCTCATATAAGTGTAACTACTCTTCAAGCAGATGCAGTGAAAAGAAACCATGGGTACTTATGTGGATAACTTGTTTTATGTTTCTACCATAGTCAGGAATTCTCTGTCTGGTGCAGTTAATTTCCAATGAATTATCTTCAAGATCCAAAGAGTCTTACTATTGTGTTTCTTTCCTTATCACTCCTGTCATCAAGTACAGTGCTTCCTTTGGTGCAGACAAATCAAAGTGTACACATCTGGAAAGGTGTCAATGTTTTTTATTTAAAAAAATAATGTCCTTAAATCCTTCAACTATTTTGATTGTTTAGGACAACTCTCCTGATAAACACTAGTATACTACCTTCTCCAGGGTGAACTGTGTCTCACTTTTCAAGCCAGGAAAGGCTCAGTCCTATTTGTCTTCCTTTTTCCTTGGAAAACTAGTGACTCTACAAGCATCAATACTAGGGACCAAAGGTTACACCAACAAATAAACAAAACTCACTGGAGTGATTGGTTCCTAACTCAGGCTTCCCCAGCTTATGGAATAAATTACCACTACAGGTCAAGCATAGTGTCACTTTGTTTGCATTTAAGGCTAACCTTGATGGCTGGGTGGGTTGATATAAATTTTCCGAGTTATCATGTATGGCACTGCTTGATTTGGGAGGTGGGCACTGTATTTTTTAAGTGTGTTTACTTAAAGGTATATATAACTAGGCATGTTATGGTGCCAGTGATCACTTGCTCCTATGTTGCTGTGTAACTGGTTGTTTATCAACGTGTTATTTTCTCAGTGTTTGCTTTAATTTAAGTAGTTGTCTTTGGTTCCTTTCCTCAGTTTCTCTTACTACTGATACTCCACAATCTGTAAAGTGTTTTATTTTTCCCTTTCTAAAAGTATTATTTTGCTTTCTTTTGGCACTGAATTTAATATGTCGTGATTCATACCTCCAAGCCAAGTCTCCTCTCATCTGGTCTATACTTTTTACATAGCATCCATCTTGCGTAATTATCTTACTCTTGCAGCAGAATAAGAAATGGACCATCAGTTCACCAAAATGAGCCATTTTCCAGGCTTATTTTCAGCATTCTGCAGTCTCTGTCTTACAGTGAATAGTGTTACAATCAAGCTAGGATTTCCTTTGGACAAGCATATTCTGTGAGAAAAGCAGGCTTCCCCTGCTATGTTTAGCTCCACTCACTACTCAAGATTTGGCTACTCTGACCCATTCTGTCCTTCTAACCTGCTCTGTGGTCATTTTCATCACAGCTGCAAGTGATACATTTGAAAATGGCAACATAGTATCCTCCCTTGGGTAAATATTTGTAATAATTTTATGAAGACATTCATTTTGTAGTGATAGACTTCCTTAAGACTACTAGCAAATGTGCCTGTGATAGATTCATTTCCCACATGCGCTTCCATATTCACTATGTATATTGCTTGGTGGGGGCCTCACATGAGATAAGCAGTTGTCAACATTATACAAAATTTACTGCAGTCCCTGGAAACAGACATTTAAAGGCTTGAAAGTTTATTTCAAATAAAAATTATACTTCTTATAAAAAAGAAGACAAGAATGAGGAAACCATGCAATCAAATTAAAATCAAAGAAGCAAAAGGGGAAAAAAGTTTCAGCAGCATGAAGAAAATAACATTATAGGGGAAGAAGAGGAAAGAAAGGGAACCAGCAGGAAAATCCCAAGTCACTGAGACATCCTTCTTTCTCTCAAGCAATTGGTTGCAATTACTCTCTCAAACGTTTCTAAATGAAATGTGTAGCTTCCCTTAAGAGTGTTTTTCAAACAGAATCCTTCTTGTTCTCTGGAAAAAGCAATTCTAGGCTCCCCAAACCAGTGCAGGTCACTGAAGTGCCTACACCAAATAAAAATGTAACTCTACAGATGATGTCAGAACCAAGTCCACCTATCATCAGAGGTGAAGGAATTGCAAGAGCAGAATTACTGTACATTATCTTAAAGATGAGGATCCAGATTTAGGATAATGCCAATGAGTCTCCACTACTTTAGCCAGGCAGGTTCCTCTCCAAAAAAAAAAAAAAATGGCTGCATCAGTTCAGGTATAGGCATCAGTCCCAGAACTAGTATTCACTGTCAACACTTTTCACAATAGTATTTCCAGGTAGTAAAACTGACTGCACTTAAAAGGGCTTTTACCCCACCGCAATCAGGTAGAGTTTTGCAGGGCTGACATTAGTGTCATCTCGGCAGACTCACGCTGATGCTTTAGAGTTTATATGTCCACTGTACATCCCTCATCTAAGAAGATGTCATTTTCATACAGTAAACGGTTTTGGTTAGAATTCACATACTGATTACCATCTACCCTTATGATGTGAGTTGTTATCTAGAGGCATTGCTTTCAGTGAGATTGTTATTCACTTAATGCAAATATTTTTGGAGGTAGGGGGTCTACAGATGTCTTTCTCTTAAAACAGTATTGTGAATAGCTAAAAGTGAACAATCTCAGGTTTCATCCCCATTGATTGTTTCCTTTCAGGATTAATATGATATATTTGGAAGACCCCAGATACACTTCCACTGCATCTTAAAAAGCAAACATTATGTACAATGTACCCACTGAGAGGCAAAATCTGTTTGACTTGTCATAGCAGAGCCATCTATTCTTAATGTGTCTATCTCCCTGTCTCAGCATAAGACTGTATCTCTAGTGACATTTCTAGCTGAAAGAACAAAGGAAGGGTGCTAGACAGATTTGATAAGATTGCATATTTCCCATTTTGGCATTGCTACCCTTATACTTCTTGACACATGTATTTCAGAATCAGAGTGTTATACTTTAACACATTACAGGTTTAGTACAAACATCATTTCACCCAGAAACAAACAAAACACTTTGCTGCCTCCCTATAGAAACACGCATAAATAAATACACTTATAATGTAGTAGTTGTTTCTGTAAGGTCCACAATACTAAGAATGGGAGTATGGCACCATGCTTGTTTCAAAACATAACTCTTCCCTGATGACATTAAGAAAAAGCTTTTATATATCACTGTAAATGATCAATCTTTGGGAAATCTTCTCATTTAGAAGAACTGTATGACAGGTGTTAAATGGATGGCTCATTTCCCCATTCCTAATATTTAAGAAACTTTCCAGGCCCTTCTGTATAAAGTAACAACTGACCGGGTAATAGAATTGGTGACAGATGACATAATATAGAACACCCTAATGAAAGCGTTCTATTCAGATTAAGAAATGACTCCTACACTCTTCTGAAAAAACAATATTTGAAGAGGCAGTCATTGAGAAAACTTATTACCTTACACATTGGTGGGTCCTGCAAATCATTTAAGATATTTACCAAAAAAAACACAAATTTCGTAAGGAACAGACCAAAAATATGAGGTACAAATCTAGATGTTTTGTAAATAGCTGGACAGTTGAGAGATGCGCTTGACAGATTATATATGGATAGATACTTATCTACACCTCCAGTGTCCAAGTCTTATATAAAATGCATAAGATTTCAAAGTGGGAGTTTCTATTTTGAGTTCTAGGTCTTGTTGTTTTGTAAGTCTAAATCTCTAAATGATTCTGAAAATATCTGGTTCCAATATTTGTCCACTCAAGGCTGCAATGCATTTCTGTATTTCCCTGCCTGAATTATAGTTGAGACGCTGCATCGCCATTTGATAGTGGCATGGTATCTCTTCATATTTGTGACTAATCTTGAATCTTAAAATGTAATAAACAAATTCTTCTTAATATATTCAGTTTTTGGGGCCATTCCAGACTAGGAATGAACAGATGTCATCTCTGGGACAAGATATAGAGTCCAGCCTTCCTCCTTTACAAATGTTGGTTACCACAGATAGATATGTTATCTACTAAGGTCACTCTTCTGCTTCTTTCTTTTTGCTCTCTACAGCCTCTTCCAGTGGCTGTGATGAAGGATATATTTTTCATTCCTTATACTCAAATCCAGCTATGTATGCTACCTTAATTACCCTTAGTACAAAAAAAAAACATCTCCCTCAGAGCAAATCAAGGTGCACCTTATTCTTATCACCCTAATCTGTCTAAGACAATCAAAGCTCATTTTACAAGTGTGATCCTACCCCGTACCCCTCAAACTCATGAAAGAATTGCTGATTCAACAGCATGGCCGGTTCAAAATCCTAGCCTTAAGACTAGAAACATGCATTCTTAGTGAATTTGAAATTAATCTATAACAATAATAGTTTTTGAAAGTAACTGTCATTCTGATAGAAACCAGAAGACCTTCAGTGAGAAAACCATATAGTTTTTATTTCAAAATGTAATAATTATTCTTGCCATAATCACTCTAGCAGGGATTGCTGTAAACTGAAAAAATATCAGACACTTGTGTATCAGCAAATATATTTATGATAAGATGTATAATTTCTGAGAAAACATAACTGACTTTTACAAGAGTAAAAGCAGCATTCACTAACAAACATCCTGGGTACTAGTAGTCTCAGACACAGCAAACTGTCTCCAGAATTTAAAATACTTATGGAAATCACTGAATGCTAATATGTGGCTAGGGAATTGTCAATAAATAAATTATTAGCAAGTACTGGTATCAAAAGTTTTGTTTGTAACCGGGCTTAAATTAATATTTATAACAAGGAAATCTTCTGACTTGATCCAGGGAATAAGGCGCTCTTTATAGACTGTATTGTGGGCTTGGGCTGTACAGGATAAAGCCCAAAATCTTCCTGCTGGGAAATTTGAGGGTGTGTGTTAATACATTTCTGAATATGCCTACTTGGTGTTCAAGGTCCAGGAGAATGAGCAACTTTTACTACCAGTTTCTTGACATTTCCTTTGATTCATCCTGGGAAGCATCTTTAGTTTCCATAGCAGTGCTGACAGCTGTGCTTCATAGGTTCATAGGTTGATACTAGGCTATCTGCCCTAGGGCATTTATAAGCCTAGCCAAAGTGTGTTTGGCTTTCGCCACACTTTTAGATTTGTAGACTGTGCCTTTGAATAGTAGGTCACAGAATATAGCCCCTTTATGGTTAGTTTATTGTGCCTCTGTTTAGCAGAGACCCAGAAGAGATCCTGGGGGTATACTTACGATCTCCCATCCACTCGTCAAGATCTCTCTTGAAGAGGGTCAGTGAGGGGCTCTGCCTAACCTGGACTGGGATTTTGTTCCAGAGTGAAGGGAGTCTCTGGGATATGAATCTGTCCCTCTAGCATGTCCTATTTATTTCTGTGCTGAGGTTTAAGTCTCTGGAGCATGTAGCTTTAAGGGATTTGGATTTCTTGAGGTGGAGCATGTCCATTAATTCTGGGTTGGACATGGCTTTATATGTCAGGCACAGATCGCCTCTGAGTAGGCACTGGAGTTTCTTTAGCCTAACTGCATAGGGCATCTGTTTGAGTCCCTTGATCCTCTTGGTGAGGTACTTTTGGGGTCTTTCCAGTTGCTGCAAGTGTCGGGTAAGGTACATCCCAAATGGGGCATTGTATTCAATTATGGGCCTGATGAGTGATGAATAGAGTGGCACAAAGACCTCTCTTGATCTAGATGTGAAACCTTTCGTGATGTTGTGGGCTATATAGAAGGTCTTTCTAACCACTTTGGCAACGTGATTGACAAAGGAGAGATTACTATCTACTTGGGTCCCCAAATTCCTAATTACTTCCTCCGTACTTAATGGATTACCTCCTATGTGGTAGTCTGTGGGCACTTTGTTTTTCCCAAAGGGTATGACTATGCATTTTTTAGCATTTAGCTTCAGGCCATGGCTTTGGCACCAATTATCTGTCTCTGTGAGACCTTTTTGGAGGATGCTTGTGTCAGCCGGAGAGTCTATTATGGCACCCAGTTTGCAGTCATCTGTGAACTTTGTCAGCCATAGTCCTCCCGTGTTTGCCTGTGCCTCAGAGAAATAAATACCAAACAAGAGAGGTCCCAGGACTGAACCTTGTGGGACGCCACTTGTGACTGGTTTAGAGTCTGACAAGGCACCTGCAATTCTGACCATGTGGGTTCTATCCCGGAGCCAGTTCACAACCCGTCTTGTGACATAGGGGTTGATATTTAAGCTAGTGAGCTTATTTATGATTCCTGAGTGCGGTATTGTGTCGAAGGCTTTTGCGAGGTCCAGGTAGGCTGTGTGGACTACCTTCCCTTCGTCTATGGCCCTGGTAACTGTTTCAAAGAAGTCGACCAGGTTCAAGAGGCAGGATCTGCCTTTAACAAAGCCGAATTGGGTAGGATCCAGTGTCTGAAGGTTTCTGATGTCATTGTTTATGAGTTCCATGATGATACGCTCCATAGCTTTGCAGACCAGGCTAGTCAGGCTTATAGGGCGATAGTTTCCAGGGTCTGTTGTGGCACCTCCCTTATCGAGCAGGACCACCGTTGCTATACGCCATTCCTTGGGTACATATCCTGTGGTAAGGCTGAGCTTGAACAGTGACTTAATGTGAAGGTTAAGTTCATCTTGTAGCTCGTGTAAGACGCAGCCCGGGACACTGTCCGGTCCTATCGATGCTGTGTTTTTTGCTTTGGAGAGGGCAGCTCTCACCTGTTCATCTGTGATGTCTGGGAGGCTACACTCTGTTGGGATGGAGATTTGCTCTTTTGGGGGGGATGGGGGGGAGACATTTGCACTGAACCTGTCTGCCAGGATGTTGGCAATGTCTGTGGGTTCATTGTATTTTTTGTCATTTTGCACTAACTCGGAGCATATCTGGGAGTTGCCGCCCAGGTTCCTGACATAACTAAAGAAGGCCTTGTGATTGTTCTTAGTATCTTGTGCAATTTTTCTTTCGAAGCTGGCCTTAGATGATTTTATGAGGGATCGTAGCTTCTTGCTAGTACTGATCAGAGATGCCTTCCCTTTTTGGGATTTTGCTCTATCATGTAGTAGCTTCCTCCTTTTGTTGTATAGCTTATTTATGGCCGGGGTCCACCAGACAGGTCTCCTGCCTTTGGAGGAGTGAGTCTTGGTTTTATTTGGGATAGCATGATCCATACATTCCTGTAGCTGTCCATATAATGCGTTTGTGAAGGATTCTGTGGTTTGAGCCATGTTTACCACTGGCCCAGGGGCTTTGAAGGATACCACCTCGGTTTTGAGAAGTGTGAAGTTTGCTTTTGAGAAGTTCTTCACCATGGTTACCTTGGCTGGGGGTGGGGACAGGATATGGATGTCCAGTGAGATTAATTTGTGGTCTGACCTTACCAGTAAGGGGTATACCTCTGGTGTGGAACATAGAGTCCCTGTGTTTGTGATGACCAGGTCCAATATGTTTTCCCCTCTTGTGGGGGTGGTTACCAGTTGTTCCATAGCATTTGAGTTTATAAATTCTAGGAACCGTTGGACGAGGGTGTGTGGGCTTGAGTAGTTTACCCAGTCAATGTTTGGGTAGTTGAAGTCATCCAATATAATGGTGTTTAGAGAGACCTTCATGTTCTCCAGTGTTCTCAGGAAGGTCAAGTGGGGTTCCTGAGTTTGGGAGGGTGGTCTGTAGCAGGCTATAAACTGAAAGGCAGTTTTGCCCACTGTTAGTTGCACATGAATGGTTTCCATAGCTTCGTGCAGTACTACTAACCTGTTCTTTACTTCAGTATCAGAATTTTGGATGCATATTATGTGACTCATATAATAATTAAGATTTTTTTGGTCTGTATAATGCCCTACTGGCTTAATTTTGGGGACCAGCAAGAAGGGATTTTCTTGGGGCATTCTTACTCATTGACCCTTTTTGACTGTGGAAGATATATCCAAACATCTCTGACCCTGAGACAGTGCTAGTGCATGTTTAAATTGGTAACTGTTTATCCCTCTCACTTCCAGCAGAAGTCTGGTATGTTTGAAATGCTCTTTTGTAACTAAGGGTATATAATGCCTGTGGTATTAAAATACTACAAATGTATGCCTTTTGGTAAGATGATAAGATTGTGCAGAACTTCTATTGCTTCTAGTTCTTGCTTCTACTGTACTATTTGTAAACACAGGGAAAGTTCTGGCTTCATTTGCAAATTTCTGGGTTCAGCCTTCCTGCACATTCTTTTAACAAGCTGTTCAATGTGCACTTTTTTGATTCCACAAATTCTGATAATGGTTAAGTCATTGTGGTCTCTTATTTTTCCTCCAGATGCCAGTACTGGCTGATGGTACTCCAGTCAATAAAGAACTAAGCATGACAATTTTTTTGTAGAAAGTCTTCTTATTAAAGTGCTGCTATGCTTTCCAAGTGGGAGAAACCATTTGCTGGCATGTTTGCTCCATCTGTAAATGTAATCTAATGTAATTTATGGTTAGGATTTTAATGAAATCAGGTGGGGCAGAAGTATGGGGTCCCAAAATGTACCCATGGTTCTTTGGTTTGTCCATCACCATTTGCCAACTAGAAGTAGGGACTGGCATGTTGGGTCTGTGGAGCTTATTGTATTTATTGGGCAAGGATTGTAATACAATATGTGCTTGGAGTATTTTGGTTCATACTTTAGTACAGGGGATTTCAGTGTTTGTGTCTTCCTGTCTAGCATAGCTGAGATTATATATCATTATAAGAATGGTGTTTTACTTCTACTAAGTCTGGATGCTGACTCTTCTCCCCCATGGGAAGCTAAAAATTGTATTATGTAATTTGGCTGCCTTCCGAAACTTAGAGATGGGCATATTTGAAAAAATACAAAGTGGATTTTATTCACCTCCATAACTGAAAGGTTGCGTTCTGTCCAAGACCATCCCAACTTACATTTCTTACAATACAACTTCTCATTAATAGTATTCTAGATAAATGGGAGGATGACAAGCCAAGGTCCTTTTGTACAGAGATGGCTGTTGTGACTTTATTTGTAGCTATACCTCAGTAAGACTATCTGAGATCATTGCAAAAATGAAAATGATTTAATAGCCAAATAGTTCAGTAGCAGCAAATACTTATTGTATATACTGTTTAAAACTAACACTTCCCATGTTTAAGTATATAGTATTTCCATTAGATGTTATTGTCAATGTTCAGTTGCATTATTTTGTACTGCAGCTTTTCTTCCTGGGCCTTCACTGAAAATGGGTCCTGAGTTCAATCAGACTTTCCAATAAGCAAAAGCAATCAATCAATCAATAAAAAATAGTATAATAAAATCATATTATAAACATATTATAAACAACTCAGGAGCTTAGTAAATCTGAGGCTAAAATAGCTGCCACAGTCAAAGACAGTCACAGGTCTGTCTAGTCAGGTTCATAGTTTCAAAAGCACAACTCAGCAATGCACTGTGCTGATTGTGAATGATCTTACCTACACTGAGGCTGAAAATACACTGAACATACTGGCCAATAAATGTAGTTCTAACTATACTTCTCTCTCTCCCCTCTGTCTGTCCCTGACAATATACCTGAAACTGGCTCACCTCCAGCTATAAAACAAGACAAGTCCTAAAAGTGCTATCAGAAGCTAAAAATAGTGCAGTGATGGGTCCTGATAGTATCTCTAAATGCACGAACCATGATTTAGCCACACTCGCTGACAACATTTTTCAGTCTCAGCCTCCATACTGGTTTTATACCAAGCAAATGGAAAACAGTTAGTCATTCCCCTGCATAAGGGAGGATCTTCCACAGACCCAGGCAATTACAAACACATGACAAGTCACATATGCAAAGTCATGGAAAATCTTATTATGAACCTCCAAACACTGGACCCATCATAGCTTGGATTCATCAAGGGCAGGTCATGCTTACTCTACCTGGTGTTTTTTTTTTTTTTTTTTTTTGAAAAGATCACCAAAGGAATGTATGAAGACAAAGTGGTACACATTGCATACCTCAACCTGGTCAAAGCTTTTGACAAAGTTCCCCACTCAGGCAGAGTAGAAAAGCTAAATAAACTGGGAATAAACCCGAACGTCACCTGCTAGATTGCCATCTGGCTCACAGATATGGTACAGATAATCAAAATAAGGGAAGTTACTTCCATAAAGAGACCAGTCACCAGTGAAGTTCCCCATTGTTCTGTGCTGGGACCCGTTCTATTTTGCATTTACATTTCTGAAGTAAAAGCCAGTGCTAAAATGCTCTGGATAAATAAGTGTGCAGATGACTGCAAGCTAGGAGCAGTCACTGAATCCCCAAATGATTTAATCTTGTTGCAGGAAAGTTTGTCCCAAATCAATAACTGTTGCCAAAATCATGAACTAAAACTAAATGCCAAAAAATGCTTTATTATATTTTTTGGGAAGTTGTCTACCCCAGAGGGCTACTACATTGACAGTATGTCCCCAAGAGCTGACATGTTTTTGTCAGGACTTTGGAACCTATGTGGACAATGACCTAATGTTTGACCAACATGTGTCTATTGTTGTAAGAAAGTTCATCTATACTACGCAGCTTATAAACAAAGAGATTGTGTCTAGATCTAGGGATGAAATTGTCCCCCTTTACTCAGCCCTCATTAGCCTTCTTTGGCATCTATCTGTCCAAACACATGGAATAACTGGAATGCCCACAGAGATGCCCAACTAAAAGGATACATGGCCAAAACAACGTGCCCATCATGGACTGATTGAAAACCCTGTCGCTGCATTCATTATCCCACAATTTGCTAAGAGGTGACCTAAATCTCTCATACAAGGTATCCTCCCTCCCATTACTGATGTCTTTACTGCACATCAACAAGTCAAATGGCATCATAAATACCCAGTCTTGGGATCTAAACCTCTTCTGGAACATCAACAGAACATTTGGAGCGGCAGGTATATCTCACAGAGGATACTGCTGTCTACTCCTCTTCAAATTTCCGTAGACAGGAGTAGCTTACTGAGTCTGTCTTAGGGTTTATTTCAGGCTATTGATCCCGCTTGTAAAGTAGTTTCTGGTAAATGAAAGAGGAATTCCTCTTGTTCTGAAGAGGCTCAAGATTCTGAATATGGACAGGAAGATGACTGGACAGATACAGGAAATCTTCAAATTTTTGATTCAGATTGAGAGGAGAGCTCAGTTTCTTTTTCTCCTTGTGGGGGTTCTCTTTCTCTGAGACTGTTGGTAGAATGTGCCAGTGTTACAGAAGGAATTTCTAGAACCTACACCCATTCCTCCTGTTCTGTCTGCTTTAAAGGATGTGTGTGTTATAGCCTGCAATTTTCCTGATAGTCAGCCAGCTGCCTCTGAAACGGCAGACAGGATGTATAATATTCCTCAGTCTTTTAAGTTTTTATACACTATTCCCAAACCTGACCGAGCAGCTATAGCTTTATTTGATCCCACTGCTGCTAAACATATAGGTAATTCCAATCCTACTCTTTCTGATAAGGGTGGGAAAATAACTGATAAGTATTTAGAGAAAAAGGTCCACTTCTGCAGCTTTAATTTTCAGAATTTTAAATTGTCAGTCTCGTATTTTAAAGTTTGTTCTGAGTAACTGTGATCATATAATAATGTTTTATTTGCAGTTTCTTCTTATGAGGAAAAATCTGCTTTAAATAATTTAGTTTCTTCTGTTGCACAGGTCACTACTCATTATTTACAGTGTGTGTGTGTGTGTGTGTGTGTGTGTGTGTGTGTGTGTGTGTGTGTGTGTGTGTGTGTGTGTGACTGATGATACGTCTTCCAGGGCTCTGGGCATTGGTACTGTTTTTAGGAGGTTTGCAAGGCTGCAGTCTCAGTACCTGACAGAAGATGTTAACATGATATTTTAAATTCCCCTTTAGACAGATCAATAAGTATGATGAATAGTGCAAGCTGATCCAGGGACTCTCTAAGATTTTTCAGCCCTCCTTTTCCAAATTTTCTAAGGGATTCTCTAACTCTTGGCAAAATGCAGAATAAACAGTCTCAAACAAATAGATGTAAACAGGCATGCAAGAAGAAAAAAATGGCAAGGGGAGTCATAAAAGAAGCCTCAAACCTCTCAAAACCAAGGGCGGTTCAATAAGTCTGAATGACTATTCAAAAGTCCTGTAAAATGTATTAATTATTGTTTTAAAAAATTGAATAAAATTACTTGAAGAAAAAAAAAGTTCTTATGACCCCCTCCCACCTTGACCCCTTTTTTCTTCTAGAAAGTCTGAATCTCAGTTTTTCTCTTTGGCAACAGGTAGTTTCAGACAAACGGGTTCTGAAGATCATTCCTCAAGGTTACAGATGGAAGTAGGAGTTAATTCCTCCTTTCTGTGTGGGGGGCACTCCTCATCTGTCAAATCAGAATATTTTGTTTCCATCAGTTCTTCATCACATGTTGTGCCAAGGAGTGATAGAACCAGTTCCACCTTCCCAGGTTGGAACAAGTTTTTATACAAGTATTTTCTTAGTGACAAAGAAAAGAAAGAAATGCTTGGAGACCAGTTCTGAATCTTTCTTTCCTAATCTTGTTTGTGATAATTCCCCAATTCAAATGATGCCACTTCACAACCTGTTACGTCTTTTTCCTCTTTCAAGTTTCCTGATAACACTAGATTTTAAAAGGTACTTATCATCACATCCCTTTTCATTCGCATCCATATTCATCCAGACTTCAGACAACCCTTAAGGTTTTGTGTGTCTGGATAACATTATCAACTCTTTGGACTATGCTGTACCAGCAGTGTTCACAAAGTGCCTAGCTGCAGTTATAGCTCATTACAGGCTACAGGATATCCACATATTTTAATATTTAGATGAATAGCGTATCTTTGCAGAGTCTTTTTCAAAGTGTCAGGAATCTCTCACTTGGGTAAGGAATCTCTCACTTGGGTGAGAAATCTCTTCCATAAGCTGGGATGCTAAGAAAACATTCAGAAGTTTTTCTTGACTCCTTCAAATTGGAATGTATTTCTGGGATGTCAACTAGACACCTCAGTTTAAAGAACTTTTCTTCCACAGAAAAAGCATAGATCTATTTCTAGATCTATTGCTAAGGGTTTCCACTCAAACTGTAGTCACTATGAGGGAATACCTTAGGATTTTTGTCTCATGGCTTCTATGATTCTTGTGATACCCCTGACAAGTCTCCATATGAGAAAGATACAGTAGTACCTGAAGTATCTTTGGTTCCAGTGCCAACACCCTTTGTCTTTTCAAAACTCTTTGCTGGGGTTTGTAAAAAGAGAAGTCATTTAGTGGAGATGACAGATTTCCTTAAATCCAGCCCCCCCCCCCAACCCCACCCCCATCCAAAGCAGTCAGTCATCATTCAGGAGAGAGATTAAAGTGCAGGGTGTGTGAGACACCAAGGACAGATGTAAGTGTCTAAATAAAGAGAAGCTTTCCCTGATCAAAGTACTCAACTGTCTGAATCGTCTTTGGTCCCCAGGACCACTTCAGGTTGCTACAGACAAAACCATAGTAATGTGGTACATTAACAAGCAGGGGGGAACCAGGTAGTACCCCCTTTACAGGCTAGCCATGCTAGTCTGGTATATAGCTTCATAGCCAGTCTCACTTTGCAGCCATCCCCCATTCCACCAGAGCAAAATTGTGTGGCAGACAAGTTGAGCAGTATCAGGTGGACACATCTGTGGGGAGTACTTCAAGAAGACCTCTTTGCATTCTCTCTGAACAATCAACTGGCATGATTCTGTTCTAGGACTCCATGCAAGAAGTCCTGGAATACAGATGACGTCTCTTTTCCTTGGAGAGGAATGTTCCTCATTGCTTTTCAACCCATTCCGCTAATATCCAGGGTACATCTGAAGATTCAGAAGGAATTCTTAAGATCATTATGGAGACTCCCTTCTGGTCTAGGCAACCATGGTTCTCCCTTCTTTTGGAAATGGCCGGAGCTAATTACCACAAGCTTCCACACAGATGGAGCTATGCACACAAGAATAGGGATGTTTGATACACCCCAACATCAATCACCTTCAGCTGACTGCCTGGATGACAGGGTCTTAATTCTTTTTAGGCACCCATTTACTGAGAACATGCAGCAAGTACTAATGGAGACAAGAAAGCCTGCTTCTAGAAAACTTGTATTAGCAAATGGAAAAGGTTTTCTAGTTGGAGCCAACAACATAACCAGCACCCATTCGAGACTAGTTGTTCTCTGGTCTCACAATATTTGTGTGAGTTACTATCCTATGGCCTTTCATATTCTTCTGTCAAGGTTCCCTTAGCCATATCAGCATGTCTCATCATGGATTCCCCTCTTTCTATGCTGTCTTATCTCAAAATGTTTTTCAAAAGGATTTTGCATAAGAGGTCTCCAAGAAAACTAGTGGCTCCTCCTTGGGATATTAATTTTATGTTAGAGAAGCTAATGCTCCATTTGAAGCAACTGACCTGGCTGACTTGTGACTATTAACATGAAACAGGTTTACTGATTGCCGTGACTTCTGGGTTGCAAGCTCCAATGGTGAGTCAACCCTACCTCATTTTACACAAGAACAGGGTTTCTTTGACAGCTAATCCTACTTTTATGGCTAAAGTGGTATCTGAGTTTACATTAAGCCAAACTATCCATCTCTCCGTTTTCTTTAATGAACCTAAAAATGAGGAAGAAAGGTTACTCAAACCTTGCTTGTTCTCAGACAACTCGGGTACTATCTTGACAGAACTAGATCTTTTGATCTATTGATAAATTGTTAATTTCTTGTGAAGGTAAGAAGAAGGGACAATTTATATTAAAGAAAACTATTTCCATTCAGGTCAAGGCCTACTCTACTGGAGCCTTGTCTTCATATATGGCTTTTTGGAAAATATTGGATTCTAGTATTCTAGAAGCTGCACTGTGGTCCTCTGTACATTTATTTATTTATTTTTGGAAAATATTGGATTCTAGTATTCTAGAAGCTGCACTGTGGTCCTCTGTGCATATTTTTCAAAGTACTATAACCTTGTTTCCTTTTGTAGGTCTAAATTAGACTGTGCTATGACCTTTCTCCAGGGGTATTGGGCTCTTTTCCTTCCACCCCCCCAAAATTTGTAAGCAATGGCAATCATAACATATAGCTTAGGCTACTTCTGCAGTGATCAATATGAGGAATATAGTACAGTTGTGTAAGTAAACATATCATAACAGCAGATGTCCAAATGATCACTGCTGCAGTAGCCACCCCTTCCTCCACTCAACTTATTTCTTGGTGTATTATTTTTGCCAAGGTGTGGACTTTTAGTTTTTGCTGTTCATAGCATATGTAAGCTTTCTACATCTTAGCATCCAAACCTCTCTTCTTAGTCATCTCAGCTCAGTCTTGGAGATGTGGAAGGTACCCTTAAGCTTTGAAAACTGCCTGGTTGTTCTATCCTTGTAGGCTATAACCTTTATAGCTTAGGTTGCTGTTACAGGGATCATTTGAACTGCTGCTGTTATGGTAAGTTTACTTATACAGCTGTACTTTAGTCAGTGTGCGTCATAAGGTCTACAACCTCTAAATTACCCTGTGTCAATGCTCTTAGTCTGCTTAAATCATATACCTTTTGATTAATGCCTTTTTAAGGGATTTCTTTAATTAACACTACCAGGAAGGTATATTACTTTGTTTGGCATATGCATTTTGTACAGGAAAACTAACTGTTTTTAAACTTGCTGATTCACTGGGTACAAAATATGTTTCATGGAAAATACTATTTTTCTTGGTGGCTATGACCTCAGGCAGAATGATATCTAACTTACAAGTCCTTATCTGTCAACCTTCTTACATGGCCTTATATAATGAAAGAGTATCACTTGAAAACTACCCTTCAAAACTACCAAAATGAAAAGAACAGTTCTTTACATTTGTTATAGGTGTATAAACAACTCTCACGCTATACTAAATGTAGTCAGGGGAAAAAACGGGATAGTGGTCATTGTGTACACAATGCTTATCTTGAACTGGCCAAGGCTTTTGACACTATGCCCCATGCTGGTATTACTGAAAAGCTAGGCAAACTTAATGTAAACCCCTGCATTGTCCACAGGAGTGCAAACTAGCTATCCCACAGATCCCAAGTATTGAAAGTTGCTGGTACCCTCCGTGAATATAGAACTGTAACTAGTGGAATACCACAGGGATCAATGCTGTGCAGTCTCTTGTTTGGAATTTATTTTATAGACATCCAAGCCTATATCTCTGATGTGTGATTGACCTATTTTGCTGATGACTGCAGTCTGGGCACTATTATCTACTCATCCACTGATGATAAGCTGTTCCAAAAAAGACTAGACTATGGGCATACCTAGTGTACTGAAAATGGTCTCCAACTAAATGTGAAAATGTGCAGCCTAGTAGTGTTTGCCAAAAAGTCTGTTCACACCTCATACTACTCTTCAAGCAGATGCAGTGAAAAGAAACCTGAGTACTTATGTGGACAACTTGTCTCATGTTTCTACCATAGTCAGGAATTCTCTGTCTGGTGCAGTTAATTTGCAATGAAATATCTTCAAGATCCAAAGAGTCTTACTATTGTATTTTTTCCTTATCACTCCTGTCATCAAGTACAGTGCTTCCTTTGGTGCATACAAATCAAAGTGTACACAGATCTGGAAAGGTGTCAATTTTTTATTTAAAAAAAAATAATGTCCTTAAATCCTTCAACTATTTTGATTGTTTAGGACAACTCTCCTGATAAACACTAGTATACTACCTTCTCCAGGGTGAACTGTGTCTCACTTTTCAAGCCAGGAAAGGCTCAGTCCTATTTGTCTTCCTTTTTCCTTGGAAAACTAGTGACTCTACAAGCATCAGTACTAGGGACCAAAGGTTACACCAACAAATAAACAAAACTCACTGGAGTGATTGGTTCCTAACTCAGGCTTCCCCAGCTTATGGAATAAATTACCACTACAGGTCAAGCATAGTGCCACTTTGCATTTAAGGCTAACCTTGATGGCTGGATGGGTTGACATAAATTTGCCGAGTTATCATGTATGGCACTGCTTGATTTGGGAGGTGGGCACTGTATTTTTTAAGTGTGTTTACTTAAAGGTATATATAACTAGGCATGTTATGGTGCCAGTGATCACTTGCCTAGTATTGCTCCTATGTTTCTGTGTAACTGGTTGTTTATCAACATGTTATTTTCTCAGTGTTTGCTTTAATTTAAGTAGTTTTCTGTGGTTCCTTTCTTCAGTTTCTCTTACTACTGATACTCCACCATCTGTAAAATATTTTATTTTTCCCTTTCTAGAAGTATTATTTTGCTTATTTTGGCACTGACTTTAAGATGTCGTGATTCATACCTCCAAGCCAAGTCTCCTCTCATCTGGTCTATACTTTTTTGTATAGCATCCATCTTGCATAACTATCTTATTTTTGCAGCAGGATAAGAAATTGACCTTCAGTTCACCAAAATGAGCCATTTTCCAGGCTTATTTTCAGCATTCTGCAGTTTCTGTCTTACACTGAATAGTGCTACATTCAAGCTAGGATTTCCTTTGGACAGGCATATTTTGTGAGAAAGGCAGGCTTCCCCTGCTATGTTTAGCTCCACTCACTACTCAAGATTTGGCTCCTCTGACCCATTCTGTCCTACTAACCTGCTCTGTGGTCATTTTCCCCACAGCTGCAAATGATACATTTGAAAATGGCAACATAGTATCCTCCCTTGGGTAAATATTTGTAATAATTTTACGAAGACATTAATTTTGTAG
Source organism: Protopterus annectens (assembly GCF_019279795.1). NCBI lineage: Eukaryota > Metazoa > Chordata > Ceratodontiformes > Protopteridae > Protopterus > Protopterus annectens. The sequence goes on along the minus strand of NC_056728.1, from coordinate 1,677,832,590 downwards.
TGATAGCCTTCCTTTAGACTACTAGCAAATGTGCCTGTGATAGATTAATTTCCCACATGCACTTCCATATTCAGTATGTATTTTGCTTGGTGCGGTGGGGGCTTCACATGAGATAAGCAGTTGTCAACATTATATAAAATTTACTGCAACCACTGGAAACAGCATTTAAAGGCTTGAAAGCTTATTTCAAATAAAAATTATACTTCTTATAAAAAAGAAGACAAGAAATATGGAAATCATGCACTCAAATTAATATTAAAGAAGCAAAAGGGGAAAAAAGTTTCAGCAGCATGAAGAAAATAACATTATAGGGGAAGAAGAGGAAAGAAAGGGAACCAGCAGGAAAATCCCAAGTCACTGAGACATCCTTCTTTCTCTCAAGCAGTTCACAAGTGTCTCTAAATGAAATGTGTAGCTTGCCTTAAGGGTGTTTTTCAAACAGAATCCTTCTTGCGCTCTGAAGAAAGCAATTCTAGGCTCCCCAGACCTGTGCTGGTCACTGAAGTGTCCACCAAATAAAAATGTAACTCTACAGATGATGTCAGAACCAAGTCCACCTATCATCAGAGGTGAAGGAATTGCAAGAGCAGAATTACTGTACATTATCTTAAAGATGAGGATCCAGATTTAGGATAATGCCAATGAGTCTCCACTACTTTAGCCAGGCAGGTTCCTCTCCAAAAAAAAAAAAAAAAATGGCTGCATCAGTTCAGGTATAGGCATCAGTCCCAGAACTAGTATTCACTGTCAACACTTTTCACAATAGTATTTCCAGGTAGTAAAACTGACTGCACTTAAAAGGGCTTTTACCCAACCGCAATGAGGTAGAGATTTGCAGGGCTGACATTAGTGTCATCTCAGCACACTCACACTGGTCCTGTAGAGTTTATATGTCTACTGTACATCCCTCATCTAAGAAGTGTATGGTTAGATCTCATCTGTTTTTGTGTCTTCAGATGTTATCATTTTCATACAGTAAACGGATTCCTCTTTTGGTTAGGATTCACATACTGATTACCAGGTACCCTTATGATGTAAGTTGTTATCTAGAGGCATTTCTTTCAGTGAGATTGTTATTTACTTAATGCAAGTATTTTTGGAGGTAGGGGGTCTACAGATGTCTCTTTCTCTTAAAACAGTATTGTGAGTAGCTAAAAACTGAGCAATCTCAGGTTTAATCCTCATTGATTGTTTCCTTTCAGGATTAATATGATATATTTGGAAGACCCCAGATACACTTCCATTGCATCTTAAAAAGCAAACATTATGTACAGTGTACCCACTGACAGGTAAAATCTGTTTGACTTGTCATAGCAGAGCCATTTATTCTTAATGTGTCTATCTCCCTGTCTCAGCATAAGACTGTATCTCTAGTGACATTTCTAGCTGACAGAACAAAGGAAGGGTGCTAGACAAATTTGATAAGATTGCATATTTCCCATTTTGGCATTGCTACCCTTATATTTCTTGACATACGTATTTCAGAATCAGAGTATCATACTTTAACACATTACAGGTTTAGTACAAACATCATTTCACCCAGAAACAAACAAAACACTTTGCTGCCTCCCTATAGAAACACACATAAATAAATACACTTATAATGTAGTAGTTGTTTCTGTAAGGTCCACAATACTAAGAATGGGAGTATGGCACCATGCTTGTTTCAAAACATAACTCTTCCCTGATGACATTAAGAAAAAGCTTTTATATATATCACTGTAAATGATCAATCTTTGGGAAATCGTCTCATTTAGAGGAAACGTATGACAGGTGTTAAATGGATGGCTCATTTCCCCATTCCTAATATTATAAAACTTTCCAGGCCGTTCTGTATAAAGTAACAACTGACCGGGTAATAGAATTGGTGACAGATGACATAATATAGAACACCCCAATGAAAGCGTTCTATTCAGATTAAGAAATGACTCCTACACTCTTCTGAAAAAATAATATTTGAAGAGGCGGTCATTGAGAAAACTATTACCGAACACACTGGTGGGTCCTGCAAATCATTTAACATATTTGCCAAAAAACACAAATTTTATAAGGAACAGACCAAAAATCTGAGGCAAAAATCTGGATGTTTTGTGAATATCTGGACAGTTGAGAGATGCGCTTGACAGATTATACATGCATAGATACTTATCTACACCTCCAATGTCCAAGTCTTACATAAAATGCATAAAATTTCAAAGTGGGAGTTGCTATTTTGTGTTCTAGGTCCTGTTGTTTTGTAAGCCTAAATCTCTAAATGAATCTGAAAATATCTGGTTCCAATATCTGTCCACTCAAGGCTGCAATGCATTTCTGTATTTCCCTGCCTGAATTATAGTTGAGACGCTGCATCGCCATTTGATAGTGTCATGGTATCTCTTCATATTTGTGACTAATCTTGAATCTTAAAATGTAATAAACAAATTCTTCTTAATATATTCAGTTTTTGGGGCCATTCCGGACTAGGAATGAACAGATGTTGTCATCTCCAGGACAAGATATAGAGTCCAGCCTTCCTCCTTTACAAATGATGGTTACCACAGATAGATATGTTATCTACTAAGGTCACTCTTCTGCTTCTTTCTTTTTGCTCTCTACAGCCTCTTCCAGTGGCTGTAATGAAGGATATATTTTTAACTACCCTTAGAACAAAAAAATTCTCCCTCAGAGGAAATCAAGGTACACAATATTTTTATCACCCTAATCTGTCCAAGACAATCAAGGCTCATTTTACAAGTGGCATCCTACCCCCTACCCCTCAAACTCATGAAAGAATTGCTGATTCAACAGCATGGCCGGTTCAAAATCCTAGCTTTAAGACTAGAAACTTGCATTCTTAGTGAATCTGAAATTAATCCATAACAATAATGGTTTTTGAAAGTAATTGTCATTCTAATAGAAACCGGAAGACCTTCAGTGAGAAAACCATATAGTTTTTATTTCAAAATGTAATAATTATTCTTGCCATAATCACTCTACCAGAGAGCATTGCAAACTGAAAAAATATCAGCCACTTCTGTATCAGCAAATATATTTATGATAAGATGTAAAATTTCTGAGAAAACATAACTGACTTTTACAAGAGTGAAAACAGCATTCACTAACAAACATCCTGGGTACTAGTAGTCTCAGACACAGCAAACTGTCTCCAGAATTTAAAATATGTATAGAAATCACTGAATGCTAATATATGGCTAGGGAATTGTCAATGAATAAATTATTAGCAAATACTGGTATCAAAAGTTTTGTTTTTAACCGGGCTTAAATTCATATTTATAGCAAGGAAATCTTCTGACTTGATCCATGGATAAGGCGCTCTTTACAGACTGTATTGTGGCCTTGGACTGTACAGGATAAAGCCCAAAATCTTCCTGCTGGGGAATTTGAGGGTGTGTGTTAATACATTTCTGAATATGCCTACTTGGTGTTCAAGGTCCAGGAGAATGAGCAACTTTTACCACCAGTTTCTTGACATTTCCTTTGATTCATCCTGGGAAGCATCTTTAGTTTCCATAGCAGCGCTGACAGCTGTGCTTCATCCCTGTTCTTTACTTCAGTATCAGAATTTTGGATGCAAATTATGTGATTCATATAATAATTAAGATTTTTTTGGTCTGTATAATGCCCTACTGGCTTAATTTTGGGGACCAGCAAGAAGGGATTTTCTGGGGGCATTCTTATTCATTGACCCTTTTTGACTGTGGAAGATATATCCAAACATCTCTGACCCTGAGACAGTGCTAGTGCATGTTTAAATTGGCAACTGTTTACCCCTCTCACTTCCAGCAGATGTCTGGTATGTTTGTCACTTCCAACATAGTCTGGTATGTTTGAAATGCTCTTTTGTAACTAAGGGTATATAATGCCCGTGATATTAAAATACTACAAATGTATGTCTTTTGGTAAGATGATAAGATTGTGCAGAACTTCCATTGCTTCTAGATCTTGCTTCTGCTGTACTATTTGTAAACACAGGGAAAGTTCTGGCTTTATTTGCAAATTTCTAGGTTCAGCCTTCCTGCACATTCTTTTAACAAGTTGTTCAATGTGCACTTTTTTGATTCCACAAATTCTGATAATGGTTAAGTCATTGTGGTCTCTTATTTTTCCTCCAGATGCCAGTACTAGCTGATGGTACTCCAGTCAATAAAGAATTAAGCATGACAATTTTTTTGTAGAAAGTCTTCTTATCAAAGTGCTGCTATGCTTTCCAAGTGGGAGAAGCCATTTGCTGGCATGTTTGCTCCATCTGTAAATGTAATCTAAAGTAATTTATGGTCAGGCTTGTTACTGAAATCAGGTGGGGCAGAAGTATGGGGTCCCAAAATGTACCCATGGTTCTTTGGTTTGTCCATCACCATTTGCCAACTAGAAGTAGGGATTGGCATGTTGGGTCTGTGAAGCTTATTGTGTTTATTGGGCAAGGATTGTAATACAATATGTGCTTGGAGTATTTTGGTTCATACTTTAGTACAGGGGATTTCAGTGTTGGTGTCTTCCTGTCTAGCATGTCTGAAATTATATATCATTATAAGAATGGTGTTTTACTTCTACTAAGTCTGGATGCTGACTCTTCTCCCGCATGGGAAGCTAGAAATTGTATTATGTAATTTGGCTGCCTTCTGAAACTTAGAGATGGGTGTATTTGAAAAAATACAAAGTGGATTTTATTCACCCCCATAACTGAAAGGTTGCGTTCTGTCCAAGACCATCCCAACTCACATTGCTTACAATACAACTTCTCATTAATAGTATTCTAGATAAATGGGAGGATGACAAGCCAAGGTCCTTTTGTAAAGAGATGGCTGTTGTGACTTTATTTGTAGCTATACCACAGTGAGACTATCTGCGATCATTGCAAAAATGAAAATGATTTAATAGCCAAATAGTTCAGTAGCAGCAAATATTTATTGTATATACTGTTTAAAACTAACACTTCCCATGTTTAAGTATATAGTATTTCCATTAGATGTTATTGTCAATGTTCAGTTGTATTATTTTGTACTGCAGCTTTTCTTCCTGGGGCTTCAATGAAAATGGGTCCTGAGTTCAGTCAAACTTTCCAGTAAGCAAAAGCAACCAATAAATTAATAAAAAAAACCAGTATGATAAAATCATATTATAAACATATTATAAACAACTCAGGAGCGTAATAAAATCCTCCAAAGCCAAATCTGAGGCTAAAATAGCTCCCAAAGTCAAAGACGATCACAGGTCTGTCTAGTCATGCTCATAATTTCAAAAGCACAACTCAGCAATGCACTGAGCTGATTGTGGATGATGTTACCTACACTGAGGTTGAAAATGCGCTGAACATACTGGCCAATAAATTTAGTTCTAACTTTGCTTCTCTCTCTCCCCTCTGTCTGTCCCTGAAAGTATACCTGAAACTGGCTCACCTCCAGCTGTCAGACAAGACCAGTCCTAAAAGTGCTATCAGAAGCTAAAAATAGGGCATTGATGGATCCTGATAGTATCCCTAGATGCATGAAGCATGATTTAGCCACACTCGCTAACAACATTTTTCAGTCACAGCCTCCATACAGGTTTTGTACCAAGCAAATGGAAAACAGTTACAGTCATTCCTCTGCATAAGGGAGGATCTTCCGCAGACTCATGCAATTACAGACCCATAAGTCTGATAAGTCTCATATGCAAAGTCATGGAAAGACTTATTATGAAATTAATCAGTCAGGACATAGGGAACCTCCAAAGACTGGACCCATTTTAGTTTGGATTCATCAAGGGCAGGTCATGCTTACTCAACCTGGTGGGTTTTTTTTGAAAAGATCACCAAAGCAATGGATGAAGACAAAATGGTACACATTGCATACCTCAACCTGGTCAAAGGTTTAAACAAAGTTCCCCACTCAGGCAGAGTAGAAAAGCTAAATAAACTGGGAATAAACCCCAACGTCACCTGCTAGATTGCCATTTGGCTCACAGATTGGATACAGATAATCAAAGTAAGGGAAGTTACTTTCATAATGAGACCAGTCACCAGTGGAGTCCCCCAGTATTCTGTGCTGGGACCTGTTCTATTTAGCATTTACATTTCTGAAGTAAAAGCCAGTGCTAGAATGCTCTAGATGAATAAGTCTGCAGATGACTGCAAGCTAGGAGCAGTCACTGAATCTCCAAATGATTTAACCATGTTGTAGGAAAGTTTGTCCCAAATCAATAACTGCTGCCAAAATCATGAACTAAAACTAGTTTGTTTGTGTCTTTCGGATTTTCACAGCTAGGGGTCGCCACAGCGGAACTCCGGTCCGCTAATGATTGGTAGTGGATTTTTACATACCGGGTTACCAGCCCTGACGCACAACCTTCAACGAAGGCACGCCCCATTCACATATGCCTCCACACAGAAGACGCTCTAGCTGAGAATCGATTGGGACAACGTCTTGCTATGAGGCGACAACGCTACCGCAGCACCACCACTAAAACTAAATGCCACAAAATGCTTTATTGTATTTTTTGGGAAGTCGTCTACCCCAGAGGACTACTGCATTGACAGTATGTCTCTAAGAGCTGACATGTTTTTTCAGGACTTTGGGACTTATGTGGACAATGACCTAATGTTTGACCAACATGTGTCTATTGTTGTAAGAAAGTTCTATATTGCACAGCTTATAAACAAAGATATTGTGTCTAGATCTAGGGATGAAATTGTCCCCCTTTACTCAGCCCTCATTAGACCAATAATTGAATGTAATGCCCCCTTTGGCATCTATCTGTCCAGACACATGAAATAACTGGAATGCCCACAGAGATGCCCAGCTAAAAGGATACAAGGCCTAAACAACATGTCCATCATGGACTGATTGAAAACACTGTCACTGCACTCATTATCCCACAATTTGCTAAGAGGTGACCTAAATCTCTCATACAAGGTATCCTCCCTCCCATTACTGATGTCTTTACTGCACATCAACAAGTCAAATGGCATCAGAAATACCCAGTCTTGGGATCTAAACCTCTTCTGGAACATCAACAGAACATTTGGAGGGGCAGGTATATCTCACAGAGAATACTACTGCTGCTGTGGAACAGACTCCCCATCCACATAAAAAGTTCATCCCTGTCCATTTTCAAGCACAGCTTGGATCTCTGGATGGGAAACAGAAAATTTACCCCAGTACTGCCCCCATACTACTGATGGACAGAGGCAGCTCCTACAGGCCTTATCCCATGCATGAGTCACCTCAAAAATTATCTGTGGTATGATCCCAGTTATTCTCATTAGGGGTAGTATATAATTATTGACTATGGGGTGGGTAAGGCTAATCTATAACCAAATGGGATTGGTTATTTTGAGCACAGAAATGGAAGCTAGCTAACTTTAAAATGGCCCACAAGGGCAGCTAGCCCAATGCTTACCTATGAAACTTTGAAACTGTAAATTTTCTGAGAAAACATACTGAGTAATCAAATGGTAAAATCAGCATTCACTAACAAACATCTTGGTTACCAGCAGTCAGAGATACAGCAAGTTGTCTCCAGACTGCGAAACAGTCTTGGAAATAAGTTGTAACAATACCCCAGTTTAAGTCACTAAAGATAATATATGGCTAAGGAATTGTCATGGATTAAATCATCACAGTCTTATTACTATTACCAAGAACTGGCAACAAAAGTTACCTCTTACTTAATTCTTATTTATATCACTTAGGACTGTGTAACATGAGTGTGGCTTTAGTAAACCTCTGCATCAAGGGAGTGCAGTGTGGTCTAAACAGTGACTTTCTTCTTAAGTTGTTTTGTTTGTTTGTTTGCTTATTTTTTACTTACCTTAGTTACATTAATTATTTTTATATACCTCATTGAGTTCAATTTGAATGATGTTTTATTTGGCTGACTTCAACTTACAAATTATGAGCTATATTTGAATAACAAATCCCCACCAGTGTGGTTCGTACACGTGTGCAAGCATGATTCCTTAGTTTTGAGATATTTTCTTATTTACTATTTCTTTATGTATATATGATCAATGGAGTTTGGTATGTAATGGTTCAGGAATGATGGATTTGAACTCCACACTGGAGTACACTTTCTTTACTTCTGTATGTATGTATGTATTGTCAGGATGAGTTCATGTTCACTTAAAATGGGTATTTTTCAGTATTTTGTATGTATAACAGATCTGAAATACTTAAATTGGAAAAGGTAGCAAGGGTATTACACCAAACATAGTGAGGTTTAAAAATTTGGATATGAAGGACTAATGAAAAAAATCTTTTTATAAGAATAGCTCTAATATGGATGTGGAGTGTAAACTTAGTATACCCCTCATAAGGCATAAAACTGATACTAGGAACAACCTTGTGTTAGTGGATCTTGAAAGAATTACATAAAATTAGGGAAGAGACTACCTTCATGTACAGAGATGGAAATTATGGAATAAGTTTTCTACTTAAAGTAGAAAGAGCAATGAGTTAAAAAAAAGCATTTGGACTTATGATATGGAAGCAGGATTTTTAGGACAATTTCTTCTTGGAAGTTGGTCAGTGAAGATCTCATATGAGACCCTGAACCATAATGTAAACATTGTAAACTGTATTTCTACAACAGCAGTTCCCTGCTAAGACAAACTAGGAAGTACATTTTGGTGGTCCTCTAGAAGCTGACACCATAGCGATCCATCTTCTGGGCTGTTGCTCAGAAGTGAAAGCAAGAGAAAAGACTTTTTTTCCAGCTTTCAAAACCCTTCCAAATGGAAGCTAGGCATGTGTACAATGGACAGGTGCATGATAACGTACACCTGACCAAATCACAAATGTATTAAATGAGGTCAACATAGTCTGGGCTTTATCTTCATTTAGGGTGTATTGATGTCAGAGGTGACAATAGTAAATCTGAGAGTAAAGGGTGCATCATCCTGTGTATACAGATTTGTTGGGGGCTTGTCCACATATTCAAAAAGTCTTTTTACATATCAATCCAAAACATTTGAAATGTTCCATTTACTTCAGAAAAAGTTTTGACTTTTTGCATTTTTGAATAATTGTCTGTAATTCTTCAGACAGCTTTACCTTTATCTTGGCACAGTAAAGAGCACAGTAACTTAAAATACCTATTCCTTTCATTTGCACCAGGTAGGTGCTAATAAAAGGCCTCCAAACAGTAAATATACAATTACTTTTTTTACTGCATTGCCTCATTTTAAGTGAGCTGAAAGTCATTAATTGGAGTAGTTAAAAGACATGCCGTCAGAACCATGACCACTTTTTTTACCCACTCCATGTTCCATATGGATGTGTATGCATGCGTGTACCTTATTTTTAAGATTTAGTATCACACACTAGGGTAGCATTTGTCATAGTGGCATTACTTCCACATCCTCTTGCTTTCATGTTTTGCTAAATCTGTCTTTAGACTTGTACTATGTGATGCCTCATCAAGAGTTCTTCCCAAACAGAGCTAATGTAGTTATGCACAGACATAATCACAACAGATTTCTGAAAGCAGTAGTTGCAACAGTTAACCTTAAAATACATTTCCTTCAGTCCACTGAATGAACTTCCTTACTTGAATAAGGATCATTCTTTTTTCCCTCCTTCTTCACCTGTGTTCTTCATAGGCTGTTATCTAGGGTTCATTGTTAAACATTATGGACAAATAAAATGACTGTCTTCAGCAGAGGCTACAACTGTAAAAAAAGTTGGAATGCCACTGTCCTAGAAAATGTTTGATGAGCTACCCAGCAAGGAGTAATGCCAGTCCTATTGAAAGTACCTGCTACAAGATCCTGCTTCTTAAACATCTATCGCTATGTATGTTTTACTTTAAATGTATAGTAATTGCTCTATTTTTATTCATTCGAGCTTCACAAAAAGAATAATTTTCCACTTCATAAATGACTTAGACTTACCAAATTTTTCTTCTTTTGTAAAGGTATTGTATCCTACATTAGAAGTTTGCGAACAAAGTGGCAGGAAGCAGAAAGCCAAAACAAAGCAATTCAGGTAAGACAGTATTATGCAGAGCACATCATCTCATGCTAACTCATCTTAGTGGATATTGTATAACCCCTGTCTTTTTATCTATGGTATATGTACAGCAGCAAAGATAAACATTTAATTAAAATATTTCCAAGTTAACCTTAGTGGAGCCATTTTCTCTGACTGCATGAACAGCATAAAGGAAAAAGGAAAAGGTTTCTGAAATACATCCCTGACATACATTCAGTGCAGTTCAGACTCCGTCTAAAATGTGGAGCATCTACTGCTTCCTTCCTGTTAGACAGTGTCTTAATTATTTCTTCACTATACCATTTGCCTTCAAAACATAGTCAGATGTATCTAGGCTGCAGACCAAAAGCTTTAGGTTCAGAAGCAGATGTGCTACTGACCATACCAGACTGACGCAGTACAAAAAGGCTCTTAACATGAACTTCCTTGACCTCACCAGAAGAACAGGCCATTAGTTATGTAATCACCTGTGCAAGAGCTGGCCTGAAATAATGTTGCCAAGCTGCATAGATATTTGCATTGTAGCTGTGTCAGCAAGCTAGCTCTTTCTGTTTTAATTTTATATTCATTATTTTAGAGAATTCTCTGTAAGATGGCAATCAGTGACTGGTACAAACATAATATGATATGACTTTTAAAAGATTATGCCACTGGAAGAGAGACTTGAATTTTTCAGAATATTAAATGAATAGAAAAGACAGTAATGACAGATAAAGAGGTTAGTAAAAGAGTAGTGAGGTTTATTTCGAACAAGGAAGATAGAACTTTTTTAAGTAATAGAGACCTGTAACACTGAAAAATTTGAATTATAAAATTACTATGAAAGTGTATCAAAAAATTTAACTCTCTACATGAGAAAGTGTTATTGGAAGGAATATATAGAGTAAATGACTGTCAATAAAGACGATAGTTTTGATAAAAGAATGGTTAATATTATGTTAAATGGAGAATTTGATGTAACAGTAGTAGTTCATGTTTACAAAGCTTTTGATAATGTGAATCAGTAGTTATGGGGTATTTTAAAAGCATATGTGTTAAGTAAAGTGCAATAAAATTCTTAAAATCAGCATACGATATAGGAATAGTTAAAGCTTTAGTAAATGGATGACTAAGTAGAGATATAAAAGAAGACGGTTGTCCAATTAGTATGGTATTGCTTATTTTGAGTATGTATGATATTGCAAGTAATATGACACACAGATTAACAGATGCAATACATATATTATGTGAGAGAAAGTAAATATATAAATAATTATGGCATATGTGCATCATATAGTATTGATCGCAAAGAATAGGTTATAGAAGAAAGAAGTAAAAGATCAAGTATGAAGAATTATTAGGTAAGATAGGATTAAAGTTAGGGAAGATAGGATTAACGTTCCCTAAGGACAAAAACAAAAGGCTAGAAGAAATTGCTAAGACAATAGACATATAATTAGCTGACTTCATTAAGGTACCATGACACTCATGGAAGTGCACATGTTCTGTTGCCTTTTTGTTATTCAGCAAGCACCCTTTAACAGTGCTGCATGGTCCTCCAAAACGAAGACAGGTAGCACCATGAAGGGCTGCCCCTGTAACTGTGTGGAATGCTAATGAGGCATGTGCTTTCTCCCTGGAATCACCTCCAGGAATGCACCTACATTCAAGAAAGCACTCAACCATTTAGATCAGCACTGCCATCCACACCACATTGAGGTAGCAACCATGGCTTCCATGTTACCAGTGCTTATTTTAACTGTGTTGTATTGGCACTGAAATCAAAATGGTGATTGGTGATGGGGAAAACAACTGAACATCAGAGATTAATGTTTAAAGTGCTGTAGTAGCACCAGCATTACTCCTGGGGTGGCAGGACTGGGAGATACAGACTCCACAGTGCTGTACCATCATCAATGTTACTAAGGGGACTAGGGGTGCAGGGATCTACTATTCACCAAGGAAAGCTCCTCAAAGTGCCCAAAGGCACAGAGCAACATAATAGGTATTGGGAGAAACCAGAGGACACAGTCTCAAGTGTCATAATGGCACCAACTGCAGTATGGGGATCAGGGGGAGGGAGAAAACACTGGACACAACAAAGGTAGTGGCATAACAGTACAGATATCATAAGGAGGATCAGAGGATGGACGAATACACCAGACACCTGGGATAATTCTCTAAAGGGTCCTAACAGCACCAACATTTTAATGGTGATCAGAGGGTGAGGGGATACACAAAATCACCAGGGTCACATACATATATGTCATAATGTCACTAAAGTATTACGGGATGGGGGAACCACAGGAGGGTAGATAATGTAGGGACAGGTACAGGGACTGTGGTGTGTATGTGTTCATGTTTGTGAACTTTTTTTGTGAGAGACTAACTGCTAAGGAGATGCCACTTTCTACATAAGCAGCAGATTACTACCCCAACATACAGATATTCCATTATCTGCACATCACGGTACTAACTGTGATTCAAGAAAAATATAACTTAGTTAATAATGAGGTGTCATCTCATCCTGGCTAGCATGTTTCTGAATCACAAATTGGCAGTTCATGGTAGAAGAGCCTTTCTAGTATGAGCCAAATGTCTCATACTAGGATCTTTAATGAAATTAACCCATAGTTTTCAAAAATAGAAAATGAAGTTTTAGGTATAAAGTTTGGTAGGACGTCTGTGGTAGCTGAGCAATGAGACCTTCTTTTGTAGGAGATAAAGTGTTGTGGGATTATGGAAGAATGTTATGTTACCTTTTAGGAAGAAACTAGATTTAACAAACACAGTTATTTTAATGAAGGCAGAGTATGTAGGTATGTTGTATATGTTCCTGGTGAAAAGAGCTCCAACGTTGTTACAAATTACTGTTATATTTTTGAGGTATTTACAATTAAACCCAATAAAATGAGAGCTGATATATAATAAGGAAGATAAAGATGGTCTGGTACTTTTTAAGTCTGGTGATGCATTTAGTACCATTACACTTGTAGTGGCGGATAACATTTATGAGAAATGACAAAGAATTTATATTAACAAGTATATTATCTAATAAGTATAAAAGATTTTGGAATAAGGTGAGCATACTTAAAAGAATCAAAGACAGTTTTAATGAGGAGGCAGAGGAATATCAGAAGAGAATAATGCTATGTAAATTCATAAGTTTATTGGTATGTACTATGCTAATGACCATCAGGGTTTTTTATAAACCTTGCAGTACAACCCAAATGAGACCCATAATTGATTTATGCAGGAGGTGATTTGTTGACTGCTTCTGTCCATCAAGCACATAGGAGCCAGAACAGGGTTGAATTTCCGATTATCCATCTATTAGTCCAAGTTGCACTTAAATAAGGATAGGGAAGAACTCTGCTTTAAATGGATGGGAGTCCTGTTCCAGAGAATGGGAATTCTCTGAGAAACATATCTATCTCTCCAACATGTCCTGTAATTAACAACAAAAATGTAGTGAGCAACAACAAAATATTATAGTGTGAAAAGTAACAGTAGAATATTATTCCCTGTGAAAATATGACTGATGAGATTACATTAGCAACAAAAATAGGAAAAATGTTTACATTTAAAGAACAGAATCACAATTTATTGTGGAGGCTAATATTAAGTAAACTACCAGTTGAAAGATCTTTGTTATACAAAGTAAGGGAAGACAGGTTATGTAACAGATATGGGGAGGGGGGAGACTTCTACACATGCTGTGTTAGAATCTAGAACAGGGAGAAGATGTGGGAAAAGTTCTGAAAAAGTAATTATTGCCAGAACTAAAGTAGATATGAATATGATATATGATTGCTATGACAGTTTATATAAAAATAATTATGAAGGGATTGAAAACAGTGATATGGAAGTGTTTGGGATTGTGCTATATATATATATATATATATATATATATATATATATATATATATATATATATATAAAGTAAAAAATAGAAAAATGTTGTTCAATAAAAAATAAATGGGTAGAATTCGATATTATCTATAATATGAAAATATGATTATGGAGGAAAGGGTTTGGAAATGAATATGTTTTGATTTATTAAATTGTAAATATTGTAGATATGTAAATTTGCTGTTTCTGAAAAAAATCAGGTAAATACTATAAATATGTAAATAATAAAGAACTACTTTTTTTCAATAGAGAGTACTAAAGAGTACTGTCAGGTTGCAGTGTGGAGGTTGTAATAGAGGAAATCTATGCTGGCATCAGAATGTGAAGAAAATGTTCTGAATAAGAAAACCCAAACATAGATTGACAAGCCCAGAGTTTGCCTGACAAGGTGTTGATCACTATGATCAGGGAGCTGAATGCTCAGTGATGCTAGTAAAACCTGAAATGAAAGAGCATAGGTGGATAATGAACTGCTTTTTTGGACATAGAAGTTGATAAATTGTCCTTCCTGCAGTACTTATGGATGGCTGATAGGCAGTAGTGATGAAAGTGCCCCATTACTTTGAGATGAGGGGTTGCAGAATAAGAAGTGTGTGCGTTCTGTAAGTCTACAGCAGGAAGGAGAAGGAGCGGGGAGACTATTATATCTGGCAGTAGGGGCTGCCAAAAAAACAAATGCTAATGGAACTGTGTTAGGCAGGAGTGTAAACAATGGAAAGTTCAGTTAGGTGGCAATTTTATAGGTTTATTCTGATAAGAATTTCTAGAGTGTTTAATGTGGGATTTTATAGACTTGCTTTTATTTGTGACCTTATTATTAGGCTACTGAGTTTCAATGCAGGGCATGTCATTTGGGATGTGAGCCCTTTCTGGATATAATATTTATGAACGTGGAGTTGGCTGAAAAGTTTATAAGAAACTGCTCATAGGATCATGGATGTTACAAGGCAAATTAGTTTCTACCTTGCTCGTCCCAACCTTAGACTTTGCCTATCATTCAAAGATGACCAAACCAGTCATACCATGGGCGAATTTATGAACACCCATCCACATGTCCAGCTTCTTTCCAGTCTGGCAGTCTCTCACCAAAGAGAATTGAGTTTTTTTTCAGTAATTCAAAGCAGTTATAGGATGTAATAGTTTTTTCTTCTACATAGATTAGGCATTCATCCCACTCCATCAAGCCAACCCAATTTAATTCAGGTGGACAAAGTTCTTGTCCAGCTAAAAATCTCCTATGAAATATCCAATTTGCTTTCTCCAGAAGTCAGACATGCTAGTGCTATTAGCATACCACTCCCCACACTGGAATATGCTTTTCCTATTATCACCCTTTTATATACTTGTAACAAGTCCTTGTTTCAAGCAACTGAAAAGAAAATACTCAGATTTAAACATCTGGCCAATTCTACTGAACATTAAACATCTGGCAAATTCTACTGAACATTATTGCGCTACACTTCAAAGAGGCAAATGGCTATCAGTAGCTGCTCAGTCCACTTTCCTAATAGCAACACTCATGTACAAACTGAGTTTTGAAAGCTACTGATCTCCATTAAAGAAATTCCTAAACATCAAAGAACCAACCCACTTTTTTAGATCTAGTGAAATACTTCAACTAGTAAGACTAAAATGCAAACTCTCCACAACTGAATGTGCATTTATTTAAATTCCACCAGCATGCTATAACTCACTTCCTGAATTCATCAGTTCTGTTCCTGACCTCAAAGGATTTAAACATCAGCTTAAAAAAAATATTGAAGATAGTAAATGTAGATGTAGAAGATATCCAGGTTAATCCTTCATAACTAAGAATGTCAATCAACCCCCCCCCCCCCCCCATCAGCCTTGCCACTTAAGCAGATTCAGTTTTGCTTTAAAGTATGAATCTAACTCACTGGGCATTTGTTAACTTGGCTGTAAATTCAATGTTCTCTACAATATTATCTTTTGTTGTTTTAGATTTGTGTAGTGCATTGAACTGCCCCACATTTACAGAGTACTACCTTTATACTTTGCTACTTAGCATAAGCTGAGTATGTATTTGCCAACTGTATATTAGTCAGTGTATTTTACCAATACTTGTTTGCATATGTGATTACAGATATCACCAAGTGTGTATTTGCACAACATCTTGCATTTCAGGCCCAGATATGGAAGAATAAGGGTCCTCCAAACAATCCACCCTACCAGACTGACAAAATATAAATAAATACATACATACATACATACATACATACATCCCTATGGTTGTGCAGGACTTGTTTCTGCAGGATAAAATAAAATTAGTCCCGCCTCATAAGAAGGGTCAGGCTTCTGTTAAAGGCTGTTCCTGATTCCAATAAAAGAAGGAAAACAGAGACTTATTCTGGGTTTGTCTCTTCTCAGTTTGTTTCTCAGAGTTCCAAATTCCAAAATGCTTACCCCGCAGGTCCCTTCTTCCTACGATACTGCCTCAAAGCTTTCATGGTAAACATAAACATAAAAGATGCGTACCTTCATACCCCAGTCTGTTTGGACTATAGGAAGTTTTTCAGGTTCCCTGCTTTGCAATATCATTTTTAATTCAGCACTTTGCCCTTTGGGCCTCCTACTGCCCCAAGGGTTTTCAAAAAGTTCTTATCACTGGCTGTGGTTTTCTTCAGTCTCCTAAGGATACATATTTTCTGTTGCTTAGACGATCTGTCATTTCAGGCTCCTAGTAGTGAAAAGCTCCTTCTGGATCTCAGCTTTACAAAAAACTCCATTGTCTGGGGTTCACCTTAAACTTCAAAATATCCAATCTGGTTCACTCCCAGGATCTCCCATTTCTGGGTTGCAGGCTCAATTCTATGTCAATGATTGCCTTTCTTCCTCAAGACAAAATGACATTCCTAGAGGAATACTTCCAATCTCCTCTTTTCCTAGCTATGACCTCAGCAAAACAGATTGTGAGAGTCCATGGGTTTATGGTCTGCACTATTTTAATGATTCCTAGGAGCAAGCTCCATATGGGAAGGAAGTTGAATAAGTGTTCCCTGCCACTGTGCTTACCTGTTATAGTAGGTACTGAGATGAGTTGAGAGAGATCATAAAGTTATAAAGAGGGATGTGTTGGAGCTCCATTAGCTAATAACCAGTTGGTGTTGAATTCTTTGAGGATTATGACTTCTGAAATGAGATTCAAGATTAGTCAGTGCAAGGGTTCCTCAGTGATGGATTCTTTTTCCCCCCGGTAGAATGTAGGTGCAAGTAACCATGAGAAGTTCATCTTCTTTGCATTTAATGTGGGCTACAATGGATTCATGGTGGGACAGTCAAGGGTAAGGGGCAAATAATGTCACATTTCCTGCAGTATCTTTATAAAGTAATGCTAACTCTCCTACATCTTGATGTGTTCTGTCACACCTAAGAATGGCAAAGTCAGGAGGAATGATGAATTGCCGAATTCTCAGAGTCATGCAGCTTTAGTCATGTTTCTAAGAAGGCAAGGAGATTTGAGAGATACAGTAAGATTCAGCTATGAATTAAATAAGTGATGTGAAGTTGTTCAATCTCACCTTCATTCTTACTGATGGGTTCGGATGCTGCTCCAAGTCGGCCAATTAGCAAAGCTCGAGGTCTCAAACAGCTTGAGGCCAAAGCCCTATCCTACAATGCACCACTACATTCCCTAGATCTAGTTTGCCACTGCAACTGATCAGGTGTTTTGTACAGCTCTTGGCCGTTGGAGAGATAAGTTTACAATTTCTATTGAAAATTTCTTAATAGTTTTCACAGTTATTGGTTAGTTAGGTCTTAGTAGTATAATTCTTTGCTCTGGTTGTTCATTTTCGGATTTATATCCTGTTGGATAGTTTTATTCTCTCCCTCTAGGGTGTTAGTTCTAGTTTTGGGCTTGGCCCTGTTTATTCAAGTTAGCCATTGGCTTTTTTGCTCTATCCCAGTCTAGTTAGGCTTGCTGCAGTTTCTGCATTTTTCATTTGTTAGCCAGTTAGGCTCTTGGCCATTTTTCTTGGCTGTTTTTTTGTTTTCTTAGCCTGTTAGGCTTTTTCTAGTACAGTTAGAAGTGTTATAGATGCCTTGGAATAATTTTAGCCGGTGAGGCTCACTTTTCTTTGGTCATAGTTGTTGTTATTTGTGGCTACAATGCCTGAAAAAGCTAAATCTGGATTTAAGAGGTGCCCTAAATGTAGTCAGAAAATGTCGATTACAGATGGCCATTCTACAGGTGTGTACTGTTTGGGTGAGGTGCATTTACAGGTGGTTTGCTCCATTTGTCATGGCTTCAGCTCTAGGGTGTTAACTGAAGGGAAGCATAAGCTGGTAGAGTGGGGTTTAATTAAGTCTGCCTTCCAAGCAGATTTGGATTCTGCACCGAGTCAACCAAAACCCTCTTCTCCAGCCTCTTCATCTAGTTCGGTTCCAAAGGGCTCTTTGGTTCTGAAGACATCTAAAAAGGCTACGGTCTTGGCTCCAGTGCCATTGGAACTGACCATTCAGGTTGCTGGCAGGAGCCGGTCCCCAGTTTTGGAACCGGTATCTCCTACTTTGAGGTCCCCGATTCTGGGGTCACCAGCTCTGTTGGTGGTCTCCTCTCGGGCTTCCAGACTTTCCGATTTGGACATGGACCGAGTGGTGCAGCGACTTCTACAGAATCCACGGCTTGCTAAAATTCTGTCAGTTTTGACTCTAGCAGCTTCGGAACTGACAAAGTCCTCTCCTGTTGTTGTTGCTCCTCCTCCGACTCAAACCGAGACATTGGAACCAGAGGAGGCCAGTCAGTCGTTGGTGGAGCCATCGGTACCGACACTCACTTCTGAACTGTCGGTACTGACCACCCTGATATCCTCTGCTCCGGCGGTGGAATCGGGGAGTCGACACTCTCCTGTCGGTTCTGGGGGGGTGAACCGATATGTCAGTTCTGACTCTCCCTCTTGGGGCTTCGGCACGGATGAGTTTGGCTCCTACCTCAGGCTTGGAGCCGGTGGTTCTGGTGCAGGAGGAGTCTTCAGTGTCTTCGGATCCAAGTGCTTCCTCGCATCGGAGCTGTGGGGTCTTCGATGCCATGAGGAGGGCTTTGTCCCCTCGGACTTCCACAACCTCTGATATGGCCACTTCCTCCCGAAAGGCACCTGCTTCTTCTCCGCTTCCACAGATTCACCATAAGCGTAGGGACCCAGAGCCTCAGAATGCCCCTTTGGGGGAACCGTGCTCTTCCAAGACCTCCCCATAGATTCCCATTGAGGAGGTCTCTCGGAAGAGATTATGTAAGAGGAGACATCTGGATTCCCGTCAGGAATCCATCACATCGGACAACGATTTGGAGGAATCGGAAGGGTCCCCAAGGGCCCCCTCTGAGGAAATTTCTTTTGGGGATATCCTTGAGATCCTTAAGCAGAGGGGAGACTGGCAGTCCCAAAACCCTAGTGAGGATGAATTGGTGCTCCTGAAGGCTTTCGGGTCCCAACCCTCCACCTCTTGGGTGTCTCCGTCCTTTGATGAATTGATGGATCTTTTGTCTCGAAGGACATGGGAGTCACCAGATTCTATGGAGCCTGTTCCTAGAAGGCCAAACAAGTACATTTCTGCATCCCATGATAAGTCCTTTTTATCTAAACCCATACCTGTTGATGCCATGGTGGTGGTGGCAGCCACTAAAAAAGAGATGTCAGAGACTTCTACGTCTGTCCATCCTCCTAATAGAAAGTCTAGGATAATGGACAGATACGGGAAGCGCATGTTCAGTTCTATGACCGTTGCCCTTTGGTCATTGAACTACCTGACCCACTTCACACGACTACAGAGAGATCTCCTCAAGGAGCTTGGAGATACTTGGAGATACTCTCTAGGGTGCAGTAGCCGACTCTGTGGTGGACAAGGTAACGTATCAGCTTGCTACCCTCAATTCCATCATAAACTCTTCCATGTGCCTCATGCCTTACGCAGCTAATGAATCGAGTAGGGCTGCGGTTACAGGAATTGCTTTGCGAAGACATTCCCGGAAGCACTTATGTTCTTTTGCAGAACCTTTAAAAGTCGTCGTTTATGAATGCCCCTTTTGATGGTTCCTCCTTATTTGGACCAAAAGTTAAAGAGACCCTCACCAGATGTGAGCAAGATGGTAAGACTCTATCTGCCGTTGGAGTCCAGTTTTCTACCCCTGCTAGACCTTATTCCAAAGGTCAACGGGGTGGTAAAATGTGGTTCTGTACGACCCCAAGAGCCTTTCTGAACTCACAAGGTGAAGCCTCCTCCAGAGACAGAGGGGGAAGCAATGATGAAAGACAATGGCCATGTGGCAGTGGGGGTCCGCAGAATCAGGGTGACAGGGATCAGTTCCTTGGGAAACCCTATCAGCACTCCTGAAAGAGGCCCGACTGTCCTGCTCTGGAGGCAGTTGGGGGACGCTTGTCTTTGTACCTAGGTGCCTGGCTAAATATCTTAGAAGGCCGATGGGTACAAAATGTTATATCCAGAGGATATTCCATTCCCTTTCACTCACACCCCAGACCAACAAAAGGAATCCCAGACATTCCTCCTAGTCTACGGGATGTAGCATCCATAGAGATCCAGAAACTATTGCAAAAAAGAGTTATCCAGCCAGTCCCAGCAAACCAGCAAGGATCCAGAACTTATTCAAGGTTCGTTTTGGTACCAAAGAAGACAGGGGACTGGAGACCTATTCTGGACCTCAGCAGACTCAACAAATATGTGGTAAAGAGAAGTTCCGGATGGTCACACTTCAGTCCATTCTCCTATTTTTAGGGAAGGATGATTGGATGTGCTCTCTAGATCTCCAGGATGTGTACTACCATATCAAAATGGCCAGGCCATCCAGGGATCATCTGCGCTTCTGGCTGGGAGCCAGTCACTTCCAGTTTCGGGCCCTGCCCTTTGGTCTCACTGCAGCCCCCAGAGTGTTCACCAAATGCATGGCAGTGGTCATGGCTCACTTGAGACATTCAGGAATCCTGGTGTTTCCTTACTTGGATGACTGGCTCCTTACCGCCCGACCAGGCATCAGCTTATTTGGGCAAGGGACGCTGCCATAGATCTATGCTTACAGCTGGGCATTACAATAAATTCAGAAAAGTCTGCTTTATTGTCATCACAGCGTACAGTCTTTATAGGAGCAGACATAGACACGGTCAGCATGTCCCTGAAGCTCCCTCCCGAAAGAGTGATTGTCCTTCAACAACAAATTGTGGATCTCCTGTCAAAACGAAAAGCACCAGCATCACAGATTCTCAAACTGCTCGGCACTATGGCAGCAGTGATTATTGCAATACCCCTTGCGAGATCTCACATGCACATTCTTCAGTGGCTGCTATTCACAAAATGGACATTTCAGGACTTACCCATGACTCATCCAGTTTTGATTATCAACTCTTGCAAGGGCAACCTTCGGTGGTGGCTAACCTCAGAGATGGTGACTATGGGTCGCCCAGTTGTTCTCCCCACTCCAGTGGCAACGGTAACCACGGATGCCTCCTTGATCGGGTGGGGGGGCATTATCAGGGACGGACAGTCTGAGGTACTTGGCAGGCTCACGAGACTCATTTGCACATAAACGTCCTGGAGATGAGAGTGGTTCTTTTAGCGTTGCAGGCCTTTCAAGACTCTCTTCCCCCTAGGCACGATTGCAATCCAGTCAGACAACATGTCAGTAGTCTGGTACATAAACAAACAAGGAGGAACAAAATCCTACCCCCTGTGTCGAGAGGCTCTGAGATTATGGAAATGGGTAGAGTCCACCCAGAGTTTTCTGATTGCAGTGCACATTCCGGGGAAATCCAACGTAATAGTGGACAGACTCAGCAGAGCTTTTCTGCTACCTCACGAGTGGTCTCTCAAGAACAAAATAGTGGAAATTATTTTCCGCAGATGAGGCCAGCCTTACTGCGACCTTTTTGCCACTCTCACAAACACCAAGTGCAGCAACTACTTTGCCCTGATTCCTCAACAGGGACAATCCTCGAGGGACACACTTGTCCACGATTGGCCTCCGGGACTCCTATATGCTTTTCCTCCCTTTCCACTGATTCCCAAAATATTGCAGAAAGCCAGTTTTCTGGGCAGGACACATCTTAATTGCCCCATATTGGCCTCGGCAAATTTGGGTCCCCTTCCTGAAGCCTCATCTACTAGAGGAGCCTTGGATCCTGGACCCAGTGCTAGATCTGTTGACCCACTCATCAGGAGCTCTTCATCCCTCTCTTCAGTCCATCGAACTGACAGCTTGGCTGCTCCAATTACCAGAATAGCCAAGTTCCAGAATTTATCAGAAGAAGCACGGCATATCCTATTGTCATCTCATAAATCTTCAACTAGGAAACTTTACCTCAGTAAGTGGAAAAGGTTTTCTATCTGGGCACAACAGAATAACATTGACCCTTTCCTGGCATATATCAGATATATTGGAATTCCTAACAAAACTGTTCAGTGAAGGAGCTGCAACAGCAACCATTCAAGTCCAACTGGCTGCTATTTCTAATTTTCATTTAGGTGCATCTGAAAATGGTATCATGTCTCATAAGCTGGCTAAGGCTTTTTTGAAATGTACGATGCACTTAAAACCAACGATCAGATCTCCTACTACTCCCTGGAACTTAAATCTAATCTTGTCCAAAATTATTCTTCCCCCCTTTGAACCTTCCTCTTATTGTCAGCTGAAGTATCTTTCTTGGAAGACCAAATTATTGGTGGCTATTACATCAGCACACAGAATTTCACAATTGCCAGCCCTTTCCATTAAGCCACCTTACCTAATATTTCATAAAGATAGGGTTTCCCTCAGGATGAATCCATCATTCCTACCAAAAGTATGTTCAGAATTCACACTGAATCAAAAGATTGAGTTTTCTTTCCTAATCATTCAAACCAGGTGGAATATATGCTTCAAAAACTTGACGTCCATCGACAACTTTGCTTCTATTTGGACAGAACAAAAGATTCTCAGATTCTCAGATTCAAAAAAGGCACATGTCTCCAAAACTACCTTGTCAAAATGGCTCTCTGATTTTATTTCCTTTATCTACAGTGAAGTGAGTATTGCCTTACATAACAAGGTCAAGGCTCATTCTACAAGGGCGGTTTTTACTTCTGCAGCCTTCTTGACCAGGTTACCTATTTATTCTATTTGTGCAGCTGACACCTGGTCAAATTCACATACCTTTATATCTCATTACAAAGTGGACAAGGCCTCTAGGAACAGAGCTTCATTTGGATCTGCTATCCTGTGAGCCACCCAAGATTGTGGTGCTGGGGACGCTACCCATCAGTAAGAATGAAGGTGAGATTGAACAATTTCACATTAAGAAGTTATGTACTTACCATAACGTTCCATGTGAGTTGTTCTTCTCACCTTCATTATTACGACCCCCCCCTACCTACCCCCTTCCTATGTCTGGAAGAATGAGAGGTACCACTCTGGTTTTGGTTTTCCTGAGGAGTTTCCTTTCACCCTGGATTTTATGATTTCCTTGAAATCTGGGATAGGTTTCTACACTAGTTGGCAGCAAACAAGATCTGGGGAATGTAGTGGTGCATTGTGGGATAGGGCTTTGGCCTCGAGCTGTTTGAGACCTCGAGCTTTGCTAATTGGCTGACTCAGAGCCGATGATCGGTTCCGAACCCATCAGTAATAATGAAGGCGAGAAGAACAACTCACATGGAATGTTATGGTAAGTACATAACTTCTTATTTGTTTGATTTTGAATGCTTCTCACATGGATATGTGTGTGATTTTCAATACTTTGGTATTTTTCTATGTGTCCAGTATAGTACAAACCACCCATTCACTTGTCTGACCTACTGATAACCCATCCTAATTGCCACTTCACCCTTTCATAACTTTGTTTCTTATTCCTATGCCCATATCACTCCTTCTGTAGACTCTCATCTTCTTTTTTATTTAGCTATACCTTATACTATTGTCCATTATTAAACTTCAAAGTGGAGGAGAAACCGTGAATTGAAGATCAAAACCAAAACACTAGAAACACACTTTCTTGGCAATACCTGACAAAAGTTGTATCTCAAATGACATAAAAATCAATGTACATGTACCCAAGCTAAAATTAATTTTGTGCAGTTGTTAATATTAAATAAAATAAAAAATAAGAATTTTTGCAGAAAGGAAAGCCCCTTGTACCTTTTAATACCCCCTTACATTATTATTTTCATTTGCAGGTTCTTAGGGGTATATTTTGTGGATATGAAAAGGTTCATCAGAGCAGGATTCAAGGATACTGTGTATTCCAAGCATAGATCACCTCTCAACAGTTAGTAGGAAGCAGAATATAGAGAAAGGGCTTTGAGGCAACCTGCGTAGGACATACTCTTTATGCCCTGTATTATTTTTGTGAGAAACCTCTGTGGACATTCCAATTGTTGCATATGCCTGGTCAGGTACAAATTGAAGGGGGCACTGTACTCAATGATTTTCCTGATGAGGGCTGAATACACTGGAATGATGACTTTCTTGGCCCTAGATTCCCTTGAGTACAAGTTCAGCAACATAGAATGATTTCCTTACTACCTTAGACAAATGTTGGTTGAAAGCCAGGTTACTATCTACATATGCATCCAAATCCCTTACTTCTGGTTCTGGTCTTGGGTTTTATTATTGATGAGATAATTTCCTAGTATGGCTGACATCACAACAAATTCTGTTATGCATTTCTTGACCCTGAGTTTTTAGCCTTGGCTTTGGCACCAGTCATTTGTCTGTGTCAGTCCTTCCTCTAGGATGTTAGTGCCTTGGGGGGATTCTGTGACTGCTCCAAGTTTGCAGTCATCTACAAACTTGGTCAGTCAAAGGCCCTTGACATTTTCACATTGGACTTGACTTCTGAGAAGTAGATGGCAAAAAGGAGCAGACCCAGAACAGAGCCTAGAAGAATTCTACTAGTGACCAGCATTTTTGTGGAGGTGATCTTCCCTATCCTAACTTCCTGGGTCCTATCTGACAGCCATCTGGCTATCCAGTGCAAAACATAGAGGTTTATGCCTATATCCATGAATTTGTTTACAATGCCAGAGTGCAGTATTGTATGAAATGCCTTAGCCAGATCCTGGTAGGCAGTATGCACCGTTTTGCTATCTTCTATTGCCTTGGTGACCTTCTCAAAGAAGTTCATCAGGTTGAGTAGGCATGATCTGTCCTTGATGAAATCAAGCTGGGTAGCATCCAGTGTTTGAAGGCTTTCTATGTCCTTATTTAATCATGTCTGTGATAATTCTTTCCATGGGTTTTCATATGAGATTAGTCAGACTTATGGCTCTCCAATTTCATGGGTCCATTGATGGCCCATACTTGTGCAGAGGGATGACAGTTGTTCTACATGCATCTGACACAAAGTCAGTCTGGAGGGTAGGATTAAACAGCTACTCAACTGATCCTGGTAGGTCATGTTTAAGACTATTTAGAAGGCATCCTGGGATATCATTGGGGCCCATCGATGCAGTGTTTTTGGCCTTAGAGAGTGCAATCTAGAATCTGCTCCCTTGTAATAGTTGGGGGGGGCTTGTTTGATGGCATTCCCTGGGGAGCAGGTGGGAGGGAGAGAGGGGGATAAAAATGGAGATGAATTTGTCAGCCAGTAGATTTGCTATATCTTTTAGCACCATGTAGGTGGCTCCATTTACAGTCAGTTCTGCACACTGCTGTTTGATGCCTTTGAAGTTTTGGACATGGCTAAAGAAAGCTTTGCGGTTGTCCTTTTCTTGGTAGTCTGTCTTTGCCTCAAATATGGCTTTATTAGACATAACTTGCCATCTTAAGTTGTTTGTTTAGCTTGATGAGTGTTTTACTGCAAAGATGGCTACAAAAGACTGGAGGGAGTGGAGTTTCTTGTTTAGGCTCCTGATATTGAGCAATAACACCTTTATATTCCCCTGGGTTGGTTTTGCTACGTCGGAAGGTTTGTCAGTTATTCATTTCTTTGTGTATATGTGTGTGCTGTTCCTGTGTATATAGGTTTGGTCCATTATTTTGATAGCACAGCGGTTGATCAACAACTCATTGAGGTGAGTCTTAGCAGGATAATGTATTTCTTAATATGGCGGAACCTTGAAAAAAAAGCATAACCTTGTACCACCCTAGTTTTTTAATGTACCTGTTGTCTTCACTCGCTGTGGTTTTCATTTGCTTCTCTCTTTCCTTTCAATTGTTTTACTTGCTACTTTTTACATATCAATGTTATTAGCACCCTTCTCCACTCCTCCTAACTATATCCATCCCATCTCATACTCTATTACCCAGATTTTTAATTTCCTTTAACTTAATTTTACAATCATACAGTAGAACAATGTCATCCTTTTCCCTTTTATTATTATCTCATTCGTTTTCCTTTGTGCAGGCTTGAGATGCTGCTTTCATGATATTAGATTGTTTTTCCTTCCTCTTCATGCTAACAGCCATGCTCCTTTCTGTGCAGTCTTTTTGTTTTCTCCTTTATCTTTCAACTCTTGCATTTCCATTTCCTTTCTTTCCTTGTGTCTTTGGAACTCCAGTGCCAGCTCCTTCCTTTTCTTCCTCCCCAGCTGCTAGAATAGACAGTGTCTCCCACCCTTAAGTATTACTGCTTGTACACTCAGCCCATCATTGCTTTGGATACTTTCACTTGCTGGCTACAATTCCACTGATGACTGTTCCCCCATGGCATCTAGTGTTTCTCCGTAGTCCCCTCACTTCCTATTGATAATTTTAACATACTTTCTACTGCTACCCACATTTAACAGCCCCAGCCTTTCTACCAGATCAATAACTTTATAACAGTAAACAATATTATTATGTTTCTATTTGTCTATAACTATCTCTTTACATCTCCAGCATACATGTCATCATGTTCAAAAAAGTCTTAGTGAGTTTTGTGGTGCAAATAATTGATTTACACTGATATTTAAGAAGTTTTACCAGAAAATTGATAGATATTGCATATCCTAGCTTCAGGCTGGTGATTCTCTTGATATAGGGTCTTATATGTTAAAGACCTTTTTTTAATTTAAGCTGCTTCCACAAAAGCTGACAGCTATTTCAAAATAATACTCTAGAGGTATTTCATCCTTCTTAATATCTTACCTTGGGCAAGAGTGTAATTAAATATACAATGTGGCCTGTAATACACATATAAGTCTGTTTTGAAATATCATAATAAGGCCCACAGTTCTTGCATCTGTACCCTGTTGTAGTAGCACACTCTAGCTAACAAACCTTTACTGTTTATAAATATTCAAAATAGTAGTTAGACTAACACCCAGTAAATGTGTTGAAGATCAAATATTTTATCTACTCACCTGCACATCTCATAAGCTGCTATTGTACCCCATTACAAAGTGAGTTAGTCTTACTTTAAAATGTTTTAATCAGAGTTTTTAGTTGCAATAAATAAATTACATTGTGTGGGTATGTCCACTCATGTTGAAAAGTATAGGTCATAATACTGCTGAACTTAGGTACAGTGTTACCCCCAGGAAGTTTAAGCCTTCTCTTAATAACTATCACTGCATGTCCTTAACATTGCCCCCAGTTTAAAACGGGGCCAAAAGAAAGGACAGCAAATGTCTAATTCAGCATTGAAGG
The DNA here is from genome assembly GCF_019279795.1 of Protopterus annectens. NCBI lineage: Eukaryota > Metazoa > Chordata > Ceratodontiformes > Protopteridae > Protopterus > Protopterus annectens. The sequence goes on along the minus strand of NC_056728.1, from coordinate 1,677,805,164 downwards.
TGGTCTAGCTTGGGATTTAAAGAAAGTAATTGGGTAGATGAGTTTGGGAATGAAGAATAGCTTAATTAAAGTTGATATTCAATGGGACTTGGTGTTGTTCCATGATAACATAATAAGACTACTGATAAGTATCTGCTGGAGTTTGGCCAGGCAGACAATCCCAGGTAATGGCTTTGGTATGGGTTTCCTGTGGCTGTACATCATGATCTTCAATGTGGCCTTTGCCTCAGGTCAGCTATACTCCTGCTTGATTATTTTAGTCTGTTCAAAACAGAGCTGCAATTATTTTAGTCAGTTCAAAATAAAGCTGCAAGTTTACTACTATCTACTGTATGCCTTTTATACTATATACTAAGTCAGTTAAAATATGTTTAATGAGCCACATAAAGCAAAAAGTAAGACAAATTGATTTAGGAGCATGTAGATTGAATTTCATTTAAAAGAAGCCACTCTTAGTAAATCAGTATTACCAAGCTCCTATTTTATTGATGGTTTGTTTCACGGGGCTTCATCTTTTGATTTTAGAGGACTAATAGATCTGATGTTGTTAATCTCCGTTCATACCTTACTGATGGGTTATCGTTTACATCCTTGGATCCGAGCCGGCCAATATCAAGCTCGTGTCAGCCAAAAACTCTCGAGCCAAGGTCCTACCCAGAATGCTCTACTCCCTGTTAATCCAGATCTTGTTTGCCGCGTTGCTGAACAGCTATGTCAATCCACTCTCTCAGCTAAGTGTCAAATTTTTTGACAGTTTATATATTACTACTCTAAATTTTTTCTCAAAAGTTTATTCTAATATTTTCTTACCCTATCACACATTTTAGACTCTCTCCCTTTAGTCTTTTTCCTTTATTATCCTCTTTTCTTACCTTCTGGTAATTCTCCATTACCATCGTTGGTAATCCTTCCTTTTCTCTTTTTACCCTTTTCCTGGGTAACCGTTATTTTTCCTTTTGCTACTGTGCTTCTTCTCCACACCAGCTATGTTGGATAAGAAAAGTTCCATTGGTTTCAAGCAGTGCAAGGATTGCGGCCATAAGTTACCACTTTCTGATGGTCATGACTTATGTGTCTACTGTCTTAATGTCTCCCACTTGACTGTAGATCCTCCGTGTAGGATTTGTAAAAACGTCTGTACCAGGACTCTCAATGAGAGGAAGAATAAGTTCATTTTGAAAGGTCTCCTCAAGTCTCCTTTCTCTGAGGCTATTTGTGGGTCAGAGGGCTCACCCCCTCCTGTTAAACCTCACAAGAGGCATTCTTCCTCTTCTTCATTGAAGTCACTCCCTTCTTCTCCCTCTGGAGATTGTAGGGAGTCGACTCACAAGGTGAAATTGATTACTACTCTGGTGCTGCCACCTGTGACCTTGCTGACTCCAGGCTCGGCATCACCCCAAATGATCCTGACTACAGCCATGTCTCCTTTATGGATATCGGCACTGGAGTTCCTGGTGCAGACAACTACAGTTCTGACAGTTCTGTTGCAACCCCTAACTGCACCGTCAATACAGGTTCAGTCCCCTTCGGCACCGTTGATAAGTCACCTTCGGCTCCAGGTATGACTCTTCTGTACTCCACAGCGCAGACTTTTTCGGCACCGACGTACTTCGGTGCAGTCCTTCTTGGCACCATCCTTATTGCCAGTGCAAACACTTTCCACTATGGCACCTTACCCTTCGAGGCAGACTTTTGCCTTTACAGTGCAGACACCTTCAACTACTATGGCGCTGACATCTTCTGCGCAGACCTTTTCCACACCATGTTCTTCGGTGCAGACTTCTTCGGCTCCAAGCTCTGCACCTATTGAATTAGCATGGACCACATATTCCCCTTCACTGGATCCTTTTGCAAGCAGTTGGTATAGTCCTTTCCTAGAAAGGCCAGAATCACCATCAGCCTTCTCCATGAGGTCAACCAAGAGTCTTTCTGAGCAGGATGTGTTGCGGTTTGTTGACCAGTTGCTTGTGGCCAGAGGTATCTCTCAACCATCAAAGTCCATGTTCCCTCATTCAGGTGAGTGTATTTTGCCTCAAACCCCAATGTATACTCCTCCTTCGACTTCCACTCAAGTTTCGAAGTCTATTACTCCAACAGCAGCTTCCCTCCCTCTGACTCCAGTAGTGGATTTCACTTTGGAACCAGAGTCATCCTTGTGGCCTTTGATGCACTGGGCATCAGGCTCTTCTCAGGCCAGTGGCTGTGCCATTGGGGAGGGCATTTCTCGCTCCATGCTGATTTTTTTCTATGGCACCTTCCAGGGACGCTCTCTCTCTTATGGTTCACAGTCCTCTTGAGACTCCTGGTCTGGGGGCGGGCTCGTTAGGGCGGGGTGTGACCCCGGTTCCGAGGTTGTCGTGCTCGGTTCTGGGCTCCCACCCCTCCTGGGGGGCAGCTTTCCAGGCCATGGAGAGGGTGCTTGCCTCCGCTGGCAAAGCTCATTTGTCAGAGTCCTCTCCCCCCTCTGTGCTGCAACTGCCACAAACTTCAACTCCTGGACACCGGGCACAAGAGCCTCAGGTCTCTCCTCCTCAGGAGACCTCCTTTTTGTGGTCTTCCCCAGAACCCCCCCACTGAGGAAGCACCCTGCAAAGCATTGTGTAAGACAAAGTACATAGACTCCACTGAGGAGTCATTGACTGAAGATATGGATTTTACTGACTGGGAAGGTTCCCCACAGTCACACTCTGATGAGGTGTCCTTTGATGAAATCCTCGAGATCCTTTAGACAGTGGGGTGGCTGGAAGCCCTCTAATCCTTCCTCTGAGGAATCCGTATTCACTACAGGCTTTTCATGCCCAGCCCCCTACCTCCTGGGTCACCCCAGCTGCCGATGAGCTTCATCCAGCTCATCGTGCAGCACGCATGGAAGGCTCCTGGTACCATGGAAGCAATATCTAAGAGGCCAAATAAAATATTATCGTCCCCAGCTGAGCACACCCACTGGTCATGTGGTCTTCCAGTAGATGCTGTGGTGGTGGCAGCTGCTACTAAGAAGGATTTGGCAGAAGAGATCCAAACTTTCCATCCACCCAACAAGGCGTCCCGGGCAATTGACAGATTAGGGAAGTGTGTGTTTGCTTCATCGACCTTCGCCATAAGGTCTTTGAATTATTTGGCACATTTTACTAGGCTACAGTGAGATATTATCAACCAGCTCTCTGAAACCTTGGCAGGAGATGTTTCTGATGAAGTCCGTTATAATGTGGCTTCTCAGATAGCCATCCTAGAGTCCATTTCCAACTCTTCTATGCGTCTTATTTCTCACACAATGGAAGGGGCAGCTAGAGTGGCAGGCGCAGGTATAGTCACCAGAAGACATGTTTGGATGCGCCTTTGGACTTTGCAGACTCCTATAAGACTTCCTTCATGAATGCTCCCGTAGAGGTCACTTCTTTGTTTGGCCCTAAAGTCAAGGCCATGTCTGCCGTTGGTGTCAGACACTCCACTCCTCAGCGATTCTACTCCAGAAATCAGAAGAGCAGAAAGATCTGTCACGAGAAATCACAGGGTGCTTTCTGGCATGCATGTGCTGAGTTTTCCCCACCCCTGGGGCAGAGGAGGTCTGTAAAACTGGGGTTCCAGAGATTCTTTATCTGGCCAACCCTATCAGTGCTCCTGAAGTGTTGCCCAACCGCTCACCTCTGGAAGTGGTCAGGGTCATTTCTCCTTGTACCCTGCTGCCTGGCAAAAGATAGCAACCAACTCTTGGGTACAACAGATTATATCCAGAGGCTATCACATCCCCTTCCATCTTTGCCCAGTCTCATCAAGAGTATTACCTGATGTTCCACTCAGTCAAAGGGAAACAGCAGCACATGAAATCCAAAGGTTGCTACAAAAAAGAGTCATCCAGATGGTCCCCCCTGACCAGATAGGATACGGATTTTACTCAAGGTTCTTTTTAGTGCCAAAAAAGGCAGGGGACTGGAGACCAATTCTGGATCTCAATACACTAAACAAATTTGTAAAAACAGAGAAATTCCGGATGGTCACGGTTCAGTCTGTCCTTCCTGTTCTGGAAGCAGATGATTGGATGTGCTCTGTAGATCTTCAGGATGTGTATTACCACATAAAAATGGACAAACGCTCAAGAAGATACCTCCACTTCTGTATAGGAGCCAGTCACTGCCAATTTCAAGCCCTGCCCTTCGGTCTCTCTACAGCCCCCAGAGTGTTCACAAAATGAATGGCAGTGGTTATCGCTCACTTATGACTTCATCGATTCCAGGCATTTCCATATCTAGACGACTGGCTCTTTACAGCCCCCACCAAGTGTCTACTAGAAGAAGCCCTGCAGTATACTCTTAACAGCTCGAAGCCTGGGAATCACTATAAACTGGGAGAAATCCAACACAACCCCAACTCAGTCTTTGGAATTTATAGGGGTACTGTTGGACACCAGAAATTGCACAGCATCCCTTCCAGAACACAGACTTCAGAGAGTAAGACAACAAGTTCAACTGCTGCTTTGTCACCACAAATCCCCAGCTTGATCTGTACTTCAGCTATTGGGGTCAATGGCAGCTTCGATTACCATTGTTCCTCTAGCCAGATTCCACATGAGACTTCTTCAATGGCTACTTCTCACTCACTGGTACCCTCTGTAACATCCTTTGTCTTTTCAAATAAGTGTAACTCAGAGATGCAAGCAAGATTTACTTTGCTGGACGTCTTGAAATCCCCAACAATGGTCTTGCTCTTTCAACCGCCACCAACCGATAGCCATGGTGACCACGGATGCCTCCCTGATGGTGTGGGGGGGGCTATGTCAGGGAAGCTCAGTCTAAGGCACCTGGTCAGAGACAAAGGCTCTTTTTCATATCAATGTCCTGGAACTGAGGGTGGTGCTTCTAGCGTTCCAAGCATTTCACTCCATCCTTCTGTCAGGAACCATTGCGATCCAATCAGACAACATGTCAGTAGTCTGGTACATCAGCAAATAAGGGGTCACCAGATCTTACCCATTATACCAAGAGGCCTTGAGAATATGGCAATGGGTGATGGCTCACAACTGCTTTCTGACTGCAGTGCACATTCCTGGGAGCTCCAACGTGATAGCGGACAAATTGAGCAGGTGCATTCTAAAGCCTCATGACTGGTCCCTCAATCCTCTGATAATGGCAAAAATCTTCAACCGCTGGGGCCAGCCTTGCTGTGACCTATTTGCCTCTCCAACCAACTACAAGTGCAGCAACTACTTTGCTCTGACACTCCCTTGGGGACAGTCACCAAGGGACACTCTAGTCCACGCTTGACCCTCAGGTCTTCTTTATGCCTATCCTCCTCTCCCCCTCATCTCCCAATTTCTAAAGAAAGTACGACAGTTGAAGAGCAAAGTGATCCTCATTGCTCCATATTGGCCTCAACAAGTCTGGTTTCCCTTCCTCTGGCCTCACCTGCTAGATCAACTGTGGATCTCCCATCCGCAGTGTCTGATTCACCCCAATCTAACAACCCGGAAACTGACAGCTTGGTTTCTCCACTTCCTATGATTACCAGGCATGAAAACCTTTCATCCCCTGTGTGCAATATTCTTATTGCATCTCATAAATCATCCACCAGACTAATCTATCTTAACAAATGGAAGAGGTTCTCTCTATGGGCAGCAAATAAACAAATAGACCCCTTGTCAGCCCTGGTCTTGGTGGTATTGGATTACTTATCATATATTTTCCACTCTGAGGTGTCTGCCTCTACTATCTGTGTACATTTAGCTGCCATCTCAAGTTTTCATATTGGTTTTCAAGATTCTTCACTTAGTTAACACAGACTCTGTAAGACTTTCTTGAAAGGGGTTATCCACCTAAAACCTCCCTTTAGAGAACCCATACAACATTGGGATTTGGCTTTGGTTCTGCAAGCTCTAACAGCTCCACCCTTTGAACCTGCATCTTCTTGTGACGTAAAATATCTCTCTTGGAAAACGTTTCTGATTGCAATCACATCAGCCAGGCGATTGTCAGAACTTCAGGCCTTATGCATTAAACCTCCCTATCTTATCTTCCATAAAGATAAGGTATCACTGAGAACCAATTCTACCTTTTTACCAAAAGAGGTGTCTATCAATCAGTCTATTGACCTTTCAGTGTTCTTTCCTAACCATTCTAACAAGGGAGAGTATTGCCTGCACTTCTTGGATGTTCATAGGCAAATACGATTTTATATGGACAGAACAAAATCTACCCGTAAATCAGACCAACTGTTTCTGGCTTTTCTGGACCTAGATGGGGTCATCCTGTATAAAAACATACATTGGCTTCATGGTTGAGAATTATCACCTTTATCTACAACAAAAACAATTTCATCTTGCCTCATAGAGTCAAAGCACATTCTACAAGATCTATGGCAACTTCAGCAACTTTCCATGCTAAGGCTTCCCCCAATGATATTTCCTCAGCTGCAACTTGGGCCAAACCTCATACCTTTATTCTACATTACAAATTGGACTTGGCCTCCAGAGGTAGAGCATCCTTTGGCTCCATGGTGGTCAGGAATGTCCTTCCATGAGGGCCACCCAGGAATACAGGTAGCTTGGGACTGTCCCATGAGTAAGGAATGAACTAAGATTAACAACATCAGATAAAGAAGGTATGTCTTACCATAACGTTCTATCTGTGTTGTTGATCTTCATTCATTCATTACTTCCCACCCTCTGTCCCCCTTCCGGAGGTTCTTGGTTGATCTCATGTACTCCTTTCTTGTAGGTCTGTTATGACCAGAGGTAGCCTCTACTTTTATCTATCAACTTGCAAACTCGATCTGAGGTAACAGGGAGCAGAGCATTCTGGGTAGGACCTTGGCTGAAGAGTTTTTGGCTGATGCAAGCTTGATATTGGTTGGCTCAACAACACAGATAGAACGTTATGGTAAGGCATAACTTCTTTTTTCATTTGTAGTTTTATTTGATTTAAAATATTTATTTTATTATCTATTGTTTTATATATATTTTATTGTGAAGTTGTCTTTGCAAACTGCTGCAAATTTGGATTCAATTTTAGTCATTTCTACTATATTACATAAATCCCTAATAATTATGCAGCACTTCACTAATGGATAAGCTAGCTGTTGGGTCCACAAATGAAGTACAGTTATTTACTAGTTTTCAATATTAATAGCAGGAATAAATAGTTATAAATCAATATCAGTATTTCATGTTTAGACTTGCAAAAACGTACTGTACATGCAGATGTTCGTCCACTGCTGCAGTAACATTTAGGCTCTATATGTAATTTCCTGTCTAGGAAGCAACAACCTGGTAGTTTCAAATAGCTCTGCCCCCCAGCTGCGAGAGATACAATTATACAGCCAAACTGGAGGCAAAGCTCTCTCAACCCAAGACTGGAATTGACAGTCAAGATGAGAAGGAAAATACTTGCGACACACCAACAGTCTCACATAGACGTACTAAACCAACAACGGTAAATAACACACATAAATACACAAAAACATACTTGGAGACTCTAAATAAAAATCTGCAAAAGCAACACAGACCTCCAAAGTAGACACCCAAGCAACCTCCACACCCCATCACAAACCATGAAACACATACTTCACATAATCAGTGTGATACGCAATCACAGCCCTTAAGGCAAAATAACATACCCAACACACTAGTAATAGGTGACTCTATAGTCAGGCACACTGATGTCCCACTAACTAAGGAGAAGGTTGCAGTTAGCTGCCTGTCGAGCACCAGGATCCACCACATAACACAAGCATTCAGGTCACTCCAGAACAAGTACAAATAGGACTCTGTCATTGTCCATGTTGGTGTGAATGACCTGAGATGTACCTCCCTGGACTACATGAAAAGAGACATGGAAGAGCTCTCTGATCATGTAGCCCAGGCCGGTATGACCCTGACCGTGAGTAGCATCCTGCCCTCACCAAGAATGATGCCACAGTATAAAGAAAAAAAATGATCAATTTCAACAATTGGCTAAGTTTCTGGTGTCATTCAAAGGGGATCCAGTATCTGTCTACCTGGGATGACATGCTCGACAAGCCACGTTGCTTCGCAAGAGATGGCTTGCACCTGTCACCCTTAGGCTTTTGAATACTGGCCAAGGCTTTTGCTGTCCCCATAGTGCCTTTTATAGGCAAGGCTCAAAAGACAAACCCACCACCATAAATAGCACAAGTAACCAAAAACTGAGGGTAATGCTACTCAATGCCAGAAGTCTAAACCTCAAAATGCATGCACTTGAGGCACTCCTCAGTATGGAGAACACTGATATCTGTGCAGTAACAGAAACCTGGTTTAAGGCTCCAGAGAGCACCCCAGCACTACCAGGCTATAACTCATACCATACTTTTAGGCCACAGAACCCGGACCGAAACACAAAAGGTGGGGGTTTATCCATATTCATCAAGGATACCCACACCTCCAAGTTAGTGGCACAACACAATGCCTCAGAGATCATCCATGTGTGACTAACAATGGGCAAAACTGCAATTCAAATTGTAGCTTGCTACAGATCACCCACCATGACCCAGGACCCTCATTGCGCATTTCTGGAGACACTGGAAAATATGAAGGTCCTACCAAATGCCCTAATATTGGGTGATTTCAATTACCCAAACATTAACTGGGAGAACTACTTAAGTACTAACTCCCTTGCCCAACACTTCCTAGAATTTATAAACTTGAATGCCTTGGATCAATTGGTCAACACCCCCACCAGAGGTGACAATATATTGGACCTGGTCATCACCAACATGGGTGACTGATGTTCTACACCAGAGATCAACCCCTCGCTGGTTAGATCAGACCATAGACTAATCACTCTGGATATCCACATTCCACCCCCACCCCCAATCAAGGAAACCACTGTGAAAAACTTTTCAAAAGCAAACTTCACGTTACTTAAGACCAAGGTGGAAAGGTTCACAGCCCCCATGCTAAAGGACAACGCTGTCCAAGCTGCTGAATCCCTTACAAAGGCACTCTATGAGCACCTGCAAGAATATATGGATCATGCTATCCCAAGCAAAACCAAGACTCACTCCTCCAAGAAAAGGAAACCAGTCTGGTGGACTCCTGCCATAAACAAGCTATACAATAGAAGGAGGAAACTAGTACAGAAAAGAGTAAAATCCCAAGAAGGGAAGACATCCCTAATCAGTATCAGCAAGAAACTATGATCCCTCATAAAATCATCCAAGGCTAGCTTCTAAAGAAAAATTGCCAAGAACTTCAAAGATAACCACAAAGTGTTCTTTAGCTATGTCAAGAACCTAAGTGGAAACTATCAGATCTGCTCTGTCTTAGTGCAGAATGGCACAAAATACACTGAACTGACTGATATTGCCAACATACTGCCAGACTGGTTTAGTGCAAACTTCACCCCCCTCTCACCCCGTAAAGGGCCCATAACCATACCAGAAGAATGTAAAGCCCCGGCAATCACTGACACATGGGTTACAACAGCTCTATCCAAAGCCAAAAACACAGCTTCAATGGGACTGGACAGTGTCCCAGGCTGTGTCTTACACAAGCTCCAAAATGAACTAACCCCTCAGCTAAACACACTGTTCAAACTCAGCTTCTCTACAGGCTACAAACCCATAGACTGGCGCACAGCAACAGTTATCCCGCTCCACAAAGGTGGAGCCACAACGGACCCCGGGAACTATCGCCCTATAAGCCTGACTATCCATCATCATGGAACTCATTAACAGAGACATTGGGAACCTCCAAACATTGGACCTTTCCCAGTTTGGCTTTGTGAAGGGCAGATCATGCCTCCTAAACCTGGTGGACTTCTTTAAGACAGTTACCAAGGCTTTAGATGAGGGGAAGGAGGTCCACACAGCCTACCTAGACCTTGCAAAGGCTTTCAACACCATTCCCCATTCTGGTATTATAGACAAGCAAACCAGCCTGAACATAAACCCCTACATCACGAGATGGGTTGACAATTGGCTGACATATAGAAACCACACGGTGAGAGTTGCAGGCTCTAGGTCCGACTCTAAACCGGTTACAAATGTCGTCCCCAGGGCTCAGTCCTGGGACCCCTCCTGTTTGGTATATACCTCTCAGAGGTGCAGGCAAGCACAGGAGGTCTATGGCTGACCAGGTTCGCAGACTACTGCAAACTGGGGGCGATAATTGACTCTCCGAGTGATACAGACATCCTCCAGAAAGGTCTCACTGAGACGCATACCTCGTGTCAAAATCATGGCCTCAAGCTAAATGCCAAAAAGTGCATAGTCATCCCCTTTGGAAAAAACAAAGTATCCGTGAACTACCACATATGTGGTAGTCCCCTAAATACAGAAAATGTAATAAGGGATCTGGGGACCCAAGTAGATAGTAATCTCTCCTTTGATAATCATATTGCCAAGGTGGTTAGAAAATCCTTCTATTTGACCCACCTAATCACAAAAGGGTTCACATCTAGAACAAAAGAGGTTATTGTGCCCCTCTGCTCATCATTCATCAGACCCATCATAGAGTAGAATGCCCCATTTGGGATGTACCTTACAAGACACCTGCAACAACTGGAAAGACCACAGAAGTACCTCACCAAGAGGATTACTGGCCTCAAACAGATGCCATATGCAGCCCGACCCAAGAAACTCCAGCTGTACTCGGTTGCATACCGCTTACTCAGAGGTGATCTCTGCCTGACATACAAGGCCATGTCTAACCCAGAGTTGATGGACATGCTGCACCTAAAAAAAAAAAAAAAATCCCTAAGAGCCACACACTCTAGGGATCTAAACCTCACCATAATGATAAATAGGACATGCTGGAGGGATAAATTCCTCTCCCAGAGACTCCCCATTCTTTGGAACAGGACTCCAATCTACCTTAGGCAGAGCCCTTCACTAACACTCTTCAAGAGAAACCTTGACGAGTGGATGGGAAACAGAAAATTTACCCCAGGGATCACTGCAGTGGCTCTGCTGGACAGAGGCACAAGGAACTAATGGCTCTGCTGGACAGAGGCACAGGGACCTAATCTAAAGGGGCAGCAAAAGCCAACACATTCTGGCTAGGCTTATAGATTCCCTCGGGCATTTAGCCTAGTACTTACCTATGAACCTAGGAACCTTCACACTGACTGCTGATTGGCTAATCCCAAGCAGAGAAATCATCAGTCAGAATGAAGATTTATTCAGTATTTTCTTGCTGTCTCTAGCAGAAGCATCTCTCAGGCATTACAGGAGCAGCATTCAGCTAAGAGCTTCATTCCTGGCAGGTAAGTACCCTTTGAGGAACCCCTCCACAAAGAAATAATTGTCCTCTTAAGAGAAACAATGTTCTGTTTTTGACTAAAACCCAATGTTTTTTTCACAGTATTGGAAGGTTCCCATCAGTGACCACTGTTATTAGTTATCATTTGTTAATTTAATTTTTGTTAGAATTTATGTACTTCTTGTACAAACCCTGCTTTTTTTTAACAAAAAAAGTTTTACTGTAGCTATGTGCAAGGATGCATGTTTCAGTGTAATGTTTATGCTCACTTTGTGACAAAATACCTGACATATTGCTTTTCTATCAGTGTGTTTAAGTGTTTGAAAGGAGTACTGATAGGGAATTAGTGTTTTCTGCAATCTTTCCTGAGCTTCTTCAATCAGTCTCAGACTTCTGTAAGACAATTTCTCAGAATCCTAGGGTTCATGGCATCTGTGATTCTTATGATTCCTCTAATCAGGTTGCACATGAGAAAGATGCAGTGGTTTCTAAAAATACCTGGATCCAGCATTTGCGTTCCTTGGAGTATCAAATTCCAGTTTTGGGCTTTATAAAAAGGAAACTGTTTTAGTAGAGACAACAAATTCAACTGGACCCAGGTTTCTCCTTTTCTCCTCAGACCACAAACCAATCTATTATGACAGAAGTGTCAGATTTTGCTTGGGGAGCAGCTTCCATAGGGTAAAAGTGCAGGGTGTCTGTAGTCTTTCAGACAGACAGGTGGACAGACCAAAGCACATCAACATAAAGGAGATGTCTGTGATACATGCCAATACCACAACTATGCGGTACATTAAAAAAGTAGGGTGGTACAAGGTTGTACCCCTGTTCAGACTGGCTGTGATGGCTTGGGAGTTAGCTCTTGTACAAACCCTGCTTTTTTTTAACAAAAAAAGTTTTACTGTAGCTATGTGCAAGGATGCATGTTTCAGTGTAATGTTTATGCTCACTTTGTGACAAAATACCTGACATATTGCTTTTCTATCAGTGTGTTTAAGTGTTTGAAAGGAGTACTGATAGGGAATTAGTGTTTTCTGCAATCTTTCCTGAGCTTCTTCAATCAGTCTCAGACTTCTGTAAGACAATTTCTCAGAATCCTAGGGTTCATGGCATCTGTGATTCTTATGATTCCTCTAATCAGGTTGCACATGAGAAAGATGCAGTGGTTTCTAAAAATACCTGGATCCAGCATTTGCGTTCCTTGGAGTATCAAATTCCAGTTTTGGGCTTTATAAAAAGGAAACTGTTTTAGTAGAGACAACAAATTCAACTGGACCCAGGTTTCTCCTTTTCTCCTCAGACCACAAACCAATCTATTATGACAGAAGTGTCAGATTTTGCTTGGGGAGCAGCTTCCATAGGGTAAAAGTGCAGGGTGTCTGTAGTCTTTCAGACAGACAGGTGGACAGACCAAAGCACATCAACATAAAGGAGATGTCTGTGATACATGCCAATACCACAACTATGCGGTACATTAAAAAAGTAGGGTGGTACAAGGTTGTACCCCTGTTCAGACTGGCTGTGATGGCTTGGGAGTTAGCTCTTCAGCATTCTTTCTCTCTCCAAGCATCTTACATTTTGTCAGTGCAAAGCATAGTGGCAGACAAGCTCAGCATGACTAGGACAGACCATCACAAATGGAAATTGATTGGGTAAGGTCTTCCATGAACTGATACAGTTTTGGGGAGCACCTCAAATAGATCTGTTTGCCTCCTTAAAAATCACACAACTGAACAAATTTTGCTCCAGCGCGCCTTGCAAGCAAGTCTGCAAAACAGGTGCATTTTCATTCCACATTTTTCACTAATATCCACAATATTTCTGAAGATTCAAAAGGATACCCAAAAATCTTTGTGGTGACCACATTTTGGCTCAGGCAACATTGGTTCTTCCTTCTTACAGAATTGGCAAATGGCAGTTACCACAAGCTTCTTCACAGACTGGATCTACTCACACAAGATAGGGGAAGTCTGATACACCTAAGTCTCAATCAGCTTCAACTGACTGCCTAAATGATTCAGTTCTAATACCTTTTAGGCACTTTTTTCTTGCGGATGTGCTGCATGTATGGAAGGAGGCAAGAAAATCTGCTATAAGAAAATCATACATTGGTAAGTGGAAGCAATTTTCTAGCTGGTGCCTAGCCAATGACAGAGGTCCTATCAAGTATTTTGTGCCACTGGTGTTCAGATATTTGTGTGAGTTACTTTCCGCTCTTATTCTGCTGTATATGTTCCTTTCATGACCATTTCAGTATGTCTGCCCAAGGATCCTCCTCTTTCTGTGGTTAAAATTGTTTCTGAATGGAGTTTTACTCCTGAAACCTCATCATAAACAGGTTGCTCCTCCTTGGGCTTTCAGCTTTGTGCTACAGAAGTTGACTTTGTCACCTTTTGAACCAGCCTAGCAAGCTGATTTAAAGTTATTGATTTGGAAAACTGTACTCATTGCTCTGCAAAAAGAGTTTCTGAGTTGCAAGCTCTCAGATTTTCCACAGGGATTGGGTCTTTTTAAGTACAAATGCCACATTCATGCTCAAAGTGGTTTCAGTTTACTTTGAATCAGGCTGTCAATCTCCCAGTTTTCTACCCAGAGCCTACCAGTCAGGAATAAAGGATTCTGCATACTCTGGATGTGCATAGGCAGCTCAGATACTCTCTTGACATAACTAAGTCCCTTAGAAAAGCTTATCAGCTATGTATTTCTTATCAAGCAACAAAAAGAGACACCTTCTATCTAAACATACAGTTTCCAGGTGGTTGTTCTCAGCGATTGCTTTTTGTTATTCCCACCACAGCAAATATATTCCAAGCAGTATCAAGACATGTTCTACTACAGCCTTATCTTCTTCAGTGGCATACTGGAAAGGGGTAGTTTAGAAGCATTCTAGAGGCAGCTACAAGGTCCACTGTACATACTTTTAGAAAGCATTACAAACTAAATTATTTTTAAGGTCCAGGTCTAGCTTTGTAAGGATCATTATCCAGGGCTCCTGGATCCGTATCCTTCCTCTTCCCAGGTTGAATAGGTTTTGGTAATCAACTCATATGGCCTAAAGGCTACTGCAGCAGTGGTAAGGATGAACATAATACAGAGGTATAAGTTGTACTAACCCATAACAGTAGATGCTTGAATTCCTCACTGCTGCAGTATCCACATCCACCCACCACCCCCCTGGTAGTGTATACAGTTATTGTTGAGACATGGTTTAATGTTTATTTCTTGTTTGTTAACTTCAGGATGAATATACTACTTCTTAACTTTTAGGCAAGAAAGTCCTAAAGATTTTCCTCTCTTCATATTCTGCAGCAGTGTAAAACTTGAACTATTATTACGGGTAAATTTAAGTTTATACTTGCCTCTTGTGAGAATATCAGGAATATGCAGTAGCTGCACCCCCCCTCCACCCCCCCCATTTTTGTATGTAGTTATAGTTGGGATATACTCTAGAGCTGTGTTGGTTTCTACGTTACGTTTCCTTGTTATTACTGCTTGTTTCATTCAGGATATTTAGGTTCTTCTCTCCTTGCATAGGCAAGAAAGTCCTGAAGAAGTCTTCATGGACTGCTGATTTCCCTCCTTGGGATTAGCCAGTCATCAGTCAGAGTGAAATGGGTGAATGCGTGTGTGTGTGTGTGTGTGTGTGTGTGTGTGTGTGTGTGTGTGTGTGTGTGTGTGTGTGTGTGTGTGTGTGTGTGTGTGTGTGTTGGGCAGAGGCAGAGCTTTCTGAAGCTAGACAATTGTTGTCTCCTAGACAGGAAGCAACTCATATAGCTTAAACATTACTGCAGCAGTGAGGAATTTGAGCAACTGCTGTCGTAAGTGTAATTTACACAACTGTACTTTGGGGTCCTAACTGTACCCATCCTGCTTGGTTCATATGTTTGCTGAATTGCTGCTGTAGCCTGACATCCTGCTTTGTTTCTGTTGTCAAAACAGGAACATCTAACCTGCATGTAGTCAGGAAAGCAAATCAACTCCCTAAGTATGACTATGAAAGAGTACTTTCATACACTGTTTTAAAGATGTGCAGTTTAAACCTCTATGCTGAGTTTAGATCCGTTCATTTTTTTAATATGATGCATCAAGTAACTTGGTTTATTCTTCATATGAAACTGTAATTGTCCATACTATCCGCTGTCAAGAGTAAAAACTAATCAACTTCATATACAGACAGGCACTGCTCACACAAACATAGACAGTGAGAAAATAATTCAGATTAGATAAATGAGATGGACAGGAGAGAAATGTGAACCAGATATAAAATATATCCCCATTAGCACTGAATAAGGATTGTAACAGTAGGCAGAATGAAGCCACAATCCCCTTAAAAATACTGAGCTGTATGAAATTATCATTTTCAATTTTGATCAATTTTAGTGCCAGCAAGGCTCCAAGAATAATTCGGAATTGGGCAATGATGAGCAGTACACAAATCCCTTGTCCATCATACTTCTCAAATGCCCATGATTTCGCAGAACTGATTTTGCTCTGTATATTTGTTCTGTTCCTTGTAAAATTATTAGTTTTCTGATAAGTTATTGAAGATTGTAGTCACTAAATAATGAAGCACATTTCATTTAATATCCTTCAGAAAATGCATGTTAACACAAAACCTGTTATTCTAACAAGTTTCTAAGAATGATATTTAAAATCAGCCCCTATTTTGAGCCTTTTTGACTTTGTCCCTGGTTCTTCAGCTAAGAGGCTGAGAGTTGTTTTCCACCACTTTTGAGAAATTAGTCAACAGCTGCAATGAATGGTCAACAAAGTAATATAATATAATATAATATAATATAATATAATATAATATAGAAAACCAAATCATAGTATAACTGTAATGAACTCCTTGTTACCAGTAGATGAAAGCCATTACCAGTAACACTGCTCAAGGCGACTGACTTTATTGGTGGTCATCAAATTGTAAGTTTCATCGTGTGGGCAAGCAAAAGCACTATTTCCTGGTTATTAACAGTAAGACAATGTAATCTGCTCCAGCAAATCATAATAACATTAAAGCAGGTGAATAAAGACTGCTTGTGATCATGACTGCAGAATTAAATGTGTGTGTCTGTGTGTGTGTGTGTGTGTGTGTGTGTGGGGGGGGGGGTATTGTAATTGTTATGCACTTTGCTACTGACAGTAGTGACCTAAATTTGTTACCGTTACATACATACAATATTTCAAGCATGGGCATTAATGCCCTTCTAGCTTGCCAATATACCAAAACATTTGTTTCTATAAGTATCCAGGCTATTCTTAAAAATATCTAAACTAGTACTTGCTTTTATGTAAATTGGTAGTCTGTTCCGTGCATCAGCTGCTCTGTCAGAGAACCAATTAGTACACTTCTCATTCCTATAGAATCCTCTGCATATGTTGCCTTATGATTCTCTAGTACTTTTTGTTAACCTCAAACATTCCCAGAGGTAGTTGTCACTAAATGCCCTATATACCTGAATAAGATCTCCTCTTAGATATCTGTAAGACACAAAAGCACAAGTTCAAATATTTTAGTCTTTTATAATAACTTACATTTTCACATCCATGGATACCCTTGGTATATTTCCGCTGTACTCTTTCCAGTTTACTCATGCTTGTTTTCTTATAGGGTTTCCATATCGTTATTCCATACTCAAGGTTGAGTCTGATGTAACTAACAAACAATAACTTCATCATTTTTGATTTCCTAGACTTTATAAATCTTTTTAAACAACCTATAGTTCTTTAGCTATCATTAACCAATTAGTTGATATGATTAAAAAAAGTCATAGGTGAATTTATCCATATACCCCGGTCCTTAAATGAGTCTACAGTTTAAATCACTGTGTGCTGTATTAAATATTCACCTTTCAATTTATGTCTCCCAAATATCATATGCTCAGTTTTTGATATATTTATCAGCATATTATTATCATGTGCCCAAATGGTCAATTTAGTCAAGTTATTTTGCAGACATGCCTTATCTATAACATATATAATCAGTTTACCCAGTTTCAGGTTGTCTGCATATAGACTATAGAACACCTCAGATGAGAAAGTTAGGTCTGAAAGATGCAATCTAAACAAGTAAGGGCCTAGGACAGAGCCCTGTGGGACACACAGACTATAACCAAGGATCTCACCTGTCCAGTTGCTGTATGATACTTACCATGTCCTGTTTGTAACCCATGCAGCTATTCATCTTATCAAGAGTACATCGATACCTAGTTGCTCTAATTTATTGATCAGTGTTTTGTGTATGACCCTGTCAAATGCTGAATTTAAATCTATATAAATTACATCACAGCACAATTTTTCATTCATAGCTGTTATTATATTGTTATAGAACATCATGTTACATGTGGTAATAGATCTGTTTTCAACATATGCATGCTGATATATGGTTTCAAGTCCCAACCTATCCATTTCTGACAATAACTTATCCAATATTACCTTTTCCATTATTTTTCCACAACATGAAAGTAGATTTAAGGGTCTATATGTCTCTGGGTTTATCCTAATCCCCTTTCCCTTAAAACAGGTTTAATAAGTGCATATCTCAAATCTTGAGGAATCTCCCAATATTTATATGACTTAGTGAATAATAGATATAATGGTACTGTAGGTTGTTGCTGAAGTGTTCTCAGGTCATTGTTACTAATTCCGTCTCCTCCCTGCACTTTGTTTGAATCCAGTTTGCACAGTTCTTTTTCAATAAAATCTAATTTGATTCCAGTATCTGGGATTACCTGGATGTCACCAGGCCAATTTACTACCCCTTTTGTGGAGGCAAACTGTTTTGCATAAAATTCTGTAAATATATCTATAATCTGTTGTGTCTGGGAATACATTTTAGAATCATAAATGTGTGTGTCTTTACTCCTTCCCCATCTTATGTATCTATAAAAAGGTTTCCTATTATGCTCAATATCTTTATATAAATTTTCTACAAATTTTTCTTGATCTTGTCTCACACTATGCTTAATCTGTTTGTCCAGCTTGCTTACTTCAGTTTTCAAATTGGAGTTCAACCTCTCTTTCATTTTTTATTTTTTGTCTCTCACCTTAATCTGATATCCTGTTCTTATGGAAATATATCCCCCTGATGTTGTATGCCTAGATCCTGGTGCTAAACATTTTTTTTTTATTTTTGCACTCAATTTCTCTTTCAAAACTTTCCACATTCCATCTGCAGTTTTTCCACTGAACATCTCACTCCAGTTAATTTTACATAGCGACTGTTTTGCTTCCATATAATCTGTAGTTAACCTTCTGTGCATTGGCTTAGATTTCAGTTTGCCAGAATTATCTAGCAACAAATTAACGTTTATAATCCCATGATCACTGGTGGTAAAACTTGACTTGAAGTTACAGTAATTTCTTTGGGAACACAAACAATGTCTAGTATGTTCCATCCCCTGGTAGTTTTTTTCTTTTTTTACAATCTGAAGTAATTGTTGTCCCTGAATACATGCTGTGAATAATTTCCTTACTAACGTTGTTGAATCAATATTATTCCAGTCTGTTTCTGATAAATTTAAGTCCCCAGCTAATATTATTCTCTCCTCCTATGTTTCATGCAAGAAATGTATGAATTCCTATAGGTCATCTGCACTTGACTTTGGTGGTTTGTGCACTCCAACAATTGTTATATGTTCTTGGGTTGTCTTTATTGTCACAGTTACATAGTCTATAGTATTGGTGTTATTATTGAACATGTAAGAATCACAGGTCTCATAGCTATCTTTATTTCCTATCTTAACATCTCCACCTGATTTTTTCTTAGAATGCCTGTTACAGTAAAAACATTTATACCCTGACAGAACTGGTTTCCAGTCATTGTTCTTTAACCATGTTTCACAAATAATAACGACATCAATCTTGTGGGAATGAAGCAAATTTTCTAATAAAAAAAACTTTATTATTAATGCTCCTAGCATTAACAACCATCAGAGATGCATCAAATGTTGCGATCTGTGAACTGTTAAATGTTCGACATACCAAAAATCCTGCCTAGTGTTTTTCAAATATTGCAAAATATCTGCTGTGAAAATTTTCTTCCCTGATCTTGACAAATGCACACCATCCTGTCTGAACACATTTCGGTTTATTTTTATTTTATTGCATTTGTTTACCGGGAAAGTCCACTGGGCTTAAAAGAGCCCATTTTCAGTGGAGGCTTAGGGAAAAAAGCTCCAACAAGAACATAGATACAGAAAAAAATAAACATTCATTGGTACAGAAGTAGAAACAGTGTTACACATAGTGATTACAGTGATATATATACAGAATATATACATAAAAGCTGGAATTTAGTTGGTTTAATTACAGTAATATATACACAATATATACACACAAGCAGAAATCTAGTTGGTTTGATTACAATAATATATACAGAATATATACATAAAAGTTGGAATTTAGTTGGTTGCCACATAAATTCAATCAGCGGTATAAACATAAATAAATTAAATCAGTATTATTGTACCAGTATCAACTAGTGATGAAAAAATAAATAAATATGGAGAAAGTATCATCAGTCACTAGTAGCAAAAAGCATAGGAGTTTAGTGATCATATAAGGAGAAGGAAGAGGTTAGGTTAATGAACAGGTACATAGTCAGGAAGAGTTGAGATGGTTTTTCAGTATTTGTTTGAAGGTAGTGGTACTGCCTGTGTTTCTTATAGAAGGTGGAAGTTAGTTCCATAGTTTGGCAACGGTGAAGGAGTAGAGGAGTTGACCAGCAGGTAAGGTGGGCTTTTTTACTTTTAGAAGTAGATGATTTTCAGATCTTAGTTGCCTGCTGTGTGTGCCCAATGGCACATGTGTGCCAAAAAAAGGCTTGGATGCTCTACACATTTCCATTTTTTAAAACAGGACATTTTTTTTCCATGTAGGTATTTACCCCAAAAAGTTTCAGTCAAAGTGACCTGACTCTACTTTCTATAGGTGATTTGTGAAAAATACGTGCTAACACCAGTACAAGCTATACTATCTAAGAGGGCTGTCAGTTCCCTACTAACAGTCAGAGAATCCTTGCAAGTGACAGCTTTTGTACCAATATGAATAAAAACAGAAACAATACTTTCTTACATGAAAGCATTCCAAGGCTTGTCTCACATCTTCTATTTCTGCACCAGGCAAACATAACACTATTCAGTGTTCATTATCATCCCTGCAAATATAAGTATCAGTTCCTCTAATAATTGAATCTCCAATTACAAGAATGCCTTTGCTGGCCAGCTCTGAAGAATCTTCAGCTTCTAATACAGTAATATCTGCTCTATCAATTGTTACGAAGGATAGATCTTCATCACTATTAGTCTTATTAATCCTACTGTTTCCATTGTGTATTAAATTCTCATCCAGCTGATATTGTAAATCCACAGCATAAGCCATGTAGTCAACATTTGTCTTTCTCTTCATTTTTTCTTACAGTAATGTTCTTCAATCATTTCATGTTCAATTTTGATTTCTTCCTTTTCAACTGCCCTTCCCTTTTTTTTCAACCTCCTCCATTGGAAAGATGATGCCTTTTTCTGTAGACTGAAGTTTTTCTGATTGAAAAATATCATAATTTCCTGTAACGTGTATTATATAACAAAGCAGTGTCCTTTTTTACTATGTATTCTCCTTCGTTTATAGTCATTAATCAATTTATTTTTCTACCTAGTTATTTGTTGTGAACTTCTTCCTTTCTTTTTTGTTTCCTTCTAAATAAACTGGATCCTCAGATTGCTAAATACTTGCATCCAGAATTCCAAAGTTGTCAACGGCATCGTCTTGTTTCATAGGAGTTGAATGATCTTTGCAGAAGATAGCTGCATCATTTCCTTAATGTGTTCTATTTGTCCTATGCCTAACATTATTTAGTTCATCAGTCCAGTCATTAGTATATGAAACAGCAGTTCTCCAAGCCATGCCAATTGCACAAGTGCAATCATCATCATTAAGTGTGGATTTACTCATAATAATGGTAAGCAAATCATCCAACTTTTGACACGAGGAACACAGATCACCTGTGTTATCAGCTGTTACCTTTAAATATGCATAGCATTTATTACACTGTACAAGATATTTGTGCAATAGCAAATCATTAATTGCATAGTCATTTAAGGAATCCATATTCATCTTCAAATGAATAAAATATTACAAAAGAAAAGAATAATCAAAATCAGTAACCACAGAATTCAAAGAAAACAAAAATCAACTACTATGACAGAAAAATCATACCAGCAATGTATAACTAAATAAAGTACAGTAAGTAGTTCTGACCATACAAGTTCTACAAGCCAGACAGAAGTT
Organism: Protopterus annectens; assembly: GCF_019279795.1. Lineage (NCBI taxonomy): Eukaryota > Metazoa > Chordata > Ceratodontiformes > Protopteridae > Protopterus > Protopterus annectens. The sequence goes on along the minus strand of NC_056728.1, from coordinate 1,677,783,668 downwards.
GTAATTCCTTTATGTCACTATCACTCACAGTAGCACTTCTTTTTAACAATTAAGATAAATAAATCACAAACCAAGATATGATTGTTTAGATATGCTCAGGAGTTTCCTCTATGCAGTCTGTGTAAATTTATAGCTGTCTAGGCCCCTTGGGGTGGCTAGAGCTTGCCTGTCTAAAACCTATCCCTTTCTAACAACCAACAGTGAAATTAAAGGTAAAACAACGAAATAAGAATCAAAGTAAATCTTGTTAACAAGCAGTCTCTTCCTATCTACAAACAGTGAAAAACAGTGATAACAGATACAATACAAATTCATATAAAACTTCTCTTACCAGTTAACTCCACAGTAAGTCACAAACCAAGATAGGATTGTTTAGATATGTACTTTTTATTCATTTGATCAGAATAGAGCATCTGAGGTATACATATGGGCTGTGATTGGTAGTCATATGCGTGTGCACACATGTGCGTGTCTATCTGTCTCTGTCTGTGTCTGTGTATGCGTATGTGGGTCTGTAGCTCTATGTTATTTTGTGTGTGTGTGTGTGTGTGTGTGTGTGTGTGTGTGTGTGTGTGTGTGTGTGTGTGTGTGTGTGGGCATCTGAAACAACTATAAATGTGACATTACTGAATATTTACATAACTCATATGTTAAATATAAAATACTTACTCCGGCAATAATTACTTATCCTTCACCAGTTTTGAAACATTATGTGGAGGAACTATTTTACACCTAAATTATAAAACATATTACTAATAACAAAGCAAATACGAAGTGATTTAACAGATATCAGATTTTATAAGTACAGTAAGTCCCTCCAGGATGAATGTTATTGTGAAATAGTGGACCTTCCAATGATAGGGAGGCATATTGTTGCAAAACTATTTAAGTCCATTTGCTAAGTTCAATAATGTCCTCTAGGATGAATGATACAAGGAACCAGAGGACCTTTGAGGGATGGGAAGGCCACCTACCTGCAGTATCAGGCCTCACAACTCCCCTGGGCAGTCCATTATTACCTTGTAACTCCTACCCTGATGGGTATTATTGCTTGCTTATTGGAAAATTGCACAGTGGACCTTTTAAGGCTTATCTGCAATTTCATTTGCAGTGAAATGTAGAACAAATTTTCTTATCTGGTCATTAGTGGTCACATGGCCAGAATGAGTGCTCCCACTCCCTTTATCAACTCTGTCTGTATTACTCCTTCTGGTTAGGGGGCACCAGTACATCAGAGAGATTGCAAAATCATTTCAGTGTGGGAGGCAGGGGGAGCCACATAGACATCATAGTTACCAGCAGAAGTTGTAGGTTGTTTCAGGTTTTCTCCTAGCTCCATATGAGCTGGTGTCACTTTAGATAGTTGGTCATGCCACAAAATGTTGTGTTGGTAGCATCAAAACCTCCAGGTCCTAGATGTTAGAAACATCTGCATGCCTGCCCATTTGACCTGCCCAGCAGACTTTCTGAACCCAGGCATCTATCAGAGCTATGGAGAAAACCCACCCCACTAACACATAACCTTATCTGTCTCCCTAAAGGAAGGCAAGCAGGATAAGCCTCTTCAATCCTTCCCTTTCTCATGCCAGCTTTCCCAGACATCCAAGTGGTTAATCAAATAGGGTATTTCCATCAATGTCATTGGAGCAGCTCAGCTCAAACTTTTGAATCTAGAATTTGCAGTTTCAAACACAAGTTACCACGGAGGTACAGAGATGTGTTGCAGAAATGAAAACATTCTGAGCCAAAAATGAAGAACTGCAATGAAAGACATTAGTGATTCTGAAATATTATGATTTAAAAACTCTAAAAACAAAATCGCACTAGGTGAAAGAGAGATGCCAGATTTTAATTTCATTACGTGAAAAGACTGTAGCCCATTTTGAACCACTCCCTCTTAGTTCATTACCTGTGTGCATAGTCATTTCTGACTGCATTGTTTTCATTTTTATCACAGATGTTCTCTCTAGCTGTTACTCTGACTTTTAATCTTAACTGTCACGTACATTCATCACCTATCAGTCTGCTTAGCATCTTCAGATCCTTGACACTTTCCTTTCCTATTATGACTGGTCAAACTGAGCCTTCATTATAACAGATATTCCTGCAACTGTTAAATCTACCACATTCCTTCTCAGTTATCAGTTGCCTTCTTGCATTCTGATCTCTCTGCGTTACTCATTTCTTATGTTGACCATTTAAAGTATTGATCATCATTGTCTCCTTTATCCTAGTTATGGATAGTGTTCACTCCAGCTCTGTATGCTATGGCTTCTGTTCCCTTTATAGTCATTTAACTTTTTTCCTTCTATTAGCCTATACTGTTTCCTCCTCCTTTTTAGCTACATGATGTGTATATCCTCTTTATTCCTCTTGGCTACGTCAATGGTTGAGTCTTCTACCTGATAAACTCAAAGAATTTTAAAAATTTATGCTGCCACTCTCAAACTCTCTTTATCCAGATGCCTTTTCTATTTCAACCACACTTCCTTTTGAACCATGTAGGTAGCTTCATAACACACTACAGTCTCAAACCTCTCTTTTATTATTACATATATGCAGCAGCATTGTAGTCTTTATCACATGCTTAAATTTCTATACTGCCACCACCAATAAGGACTGATATGCCAACCAGGATGTTCCGTCACTTTGTTGGCTTCTTGGCACACATTATTGTGCTGGCATGGTTCAGTGAGTTGGCCATGCACCATTTCATAATATAGTTTTGCTATTTTATTTCTTTCTGTTTATCAGTTATTTTATTTAAGAGCTGTTGTTTTGCTATAAATATGCTTTCAGTACAGAACATGCCTCAATGTTCCTAGGCTTGTAGGTTCATAGGATGATACTAGGCTATTGGCCCAGAGGCCATGATAAGCCTAGCCAAGAATTTCACCCATGTTCTCTCAAAGTCAGCACCTGTTTTCCCTGTCCAGCAGGGACACAGGTTGGATACAAGGAGTGTATTTTCTGTGTCCTGTCCAGTCATCCAGGTTCCTCTTAAAGAGGGCTAGAGAGGTACTCTGCTTGACATGGAGAGAGAGTCTATGGAGTCTTTTGGACGCAAATCTATCCCACCAACAAGTTCTATTAATGTTACAGACTAGGTTAAGGCCATGCATGTGGGTTACGTGAGTGGAGTTTGACTTACGGATATGTAGCAACTCCATCAAGGCTGGGTCTGAGATGGTTTTGTATGCCAGACACAGGTCACCGCTGAGCAATCTGTATGAGACTGAACAGAGGGAAAGGACTTTTAACCTACCTGTATAGGGTAGGTGTTTCAGACCCTGGATTTTCCTGGTCAGGAGCCTCTGTGGTCTGTCCAGCTGCTGCATGTGCCTGACAAGGTACATGCTGAAGGGGACATTGTATATGATAATGGGTCTGATAAGGGAGGAGTTTAGGGATGTTATGACCTCCTTGTTCCTGGATGAAATATCTTTATTTATAAGGTGATCCATGTAGAAAGCCTTCCATACAATGGAGGCAACATGGTGGTCAAAAGTCAGGCTGCTATCAGCCTGGGTGCCCAAGTCCCTCACGACTGATTGCATGCGTAGTACGTTGTTGTTAATTTGATAATTAGTGGGGATGCCATTTTCCCCAAAGGGGATAATGAAACATTTCTTGGCATTCAGTTTGAGGCCATGCTTCTGGCACGAGTAATTAGTTTGGGTAATGCCCTCTTGGAGGATGTTCATATCACTAGGGGAATTTAAGACAGCACCCAGCTTGTAGTCATCTGCAAACTTGGTCAGTCACAGACCACTGGTTTTGGCTTGCACCTCAGAAAGGTGTATCCCAAACAATAGAAGTCCCAAGACCGCTCCTTGGGGTACACCACTTGTTACGGGTCTACTACTAGAGGTGGCTTCCCCTATTTTGACCAAGTGGGTTCTATCAGTGAGCCAGTTAGCTACCCATCTGGTAACATATGGGTTGATCACCACGCCTGGAACAACAAATTCATTTATTATAAAGCGCTTTTCATCCACACCAAATAGTCAAACTTCATCAGATACAAGTACTTCATTCACAAGAAACAGTTTAAATAACCCTCTCAGTAAGCCACATGACATCCCAGCTCAGTAAATCACATGACATCCCACCTAAAAATTTAAAGTGCTAGTCACATCTATTTAAGAAATAAGAACATATATTTAAAATGACCATGTTAACATTTCTAAAATCCACAATTGCACTAGTTAAAATAAAAATATGTTAAACTTCTGTCCAACAATTTAATAGAATGGAGAGTATGAGTATAAAACTTAAAAATGTAAAAGTATATTTAGGGGAAAGGTCCCCAATACTATCTCATTAGATTTTTCAATTTCAAAGTACACATTAGGGAACACATATCATTGAGTCCTAGGCGGTTGTAGGCATTTAATCGAATTTGCTAAATATGTTCTAGTCTTTTGAGTTCTAACTGGCTGGGGCCTCCCCTAGGATTCTGTGCCACCTGCACTATAACTCAAAATTTAAATGTGTGTTCAGAATTCATAAAGATATGCTTTGCCAAAGCATTTTCCATTTTTTGTCTACTGATACAATAAACATGTTCGTAGACTCTATCCTTAAGCCTCTTTCTGTTTTGCATATGTAGAATGATTCACACATCTGACATTTGGCTAAATAAACCACCATCATAGAGTTACAGTTGTGTTTCATTCTACAGGTTATCTTATTATTGCTCACTATTGTTGTGAAGCCCATGTCCATGTACCTACAGTAATGGCAATTCCCGCATTGTTTCATTCCTGCATAAATTGAGTTGGATTTAGTGTTTTGTTCAAGCAGATTTTTAAAACTGGTGGCTCTTCTCAAAATAAATTTAGGAGAAGGCCCAAATTTTTCTACTAATTCCTTGTCTTCCATGAGAATATTCCAGTTTTTGCATACTATATCTCTAATGTAGCAAAAGTCTAAGTTACATGTAAAGTTAAATTTTCCTAATTAATTTGTTCCTACCCTTTTCCAATTGTTTTATCTCTGTTATTATATTCAGTACTTCTAGTAGAGTTGGTATAGAGTTTAATTTTCATTTTCTCATAATTGCTTTTTTGGCAGCCACTATAATTAGACTCACCAAGGCCTTACTGTATCTAGGCAGTTCTGATTCTGTGTCATCTCTCAGAAAATCATTTCCCTAGTTAAACCAATTTGGTCACCCAGTATCTACGACTGAGTAGTCTGCAGGGAATCCCTAAAGTCTCATGTAAAAAACATGCAGAGAAATCGAAAACCACGGCTTAAAAAACAAATAAAACTTTAATTGCACAAGTAAGTAAGTGCTTTCACATCTCAACGGACACTTCATCATACCGTAAAAAATATAGCACAAACACACTGCTTAAATACACAACTTGAGTGTCTTCAGATATGGATTTTAAGGTACTGTCTCACTCAGACTATAGGCCTTATCTGCTTGAAGCAAAATAATCCATCTAATTTCACATTACTCTGTTTTATTAGAAAGATCTCCCATTCTCATACTCTCTGAAATCAGCTGCAGCACTAAAAAAGTAAAAGTATGACCAGAACCTTGACAAAATATATGCTTAGCTAGTGCATTATTCCTGTCTAATTTACGAATTTCACAAAGATGTTCACATATATGTTCACAAAGGGAACGGTTGGTCTTGCCCACATAAAACACCAGGCAGGCTTGGCAATTGACTAAGTACACTAGATTCTTACTCATACAATCAGCATAAAAAGAAAAAGTAGAGACTTTCTTGGTAATAATGTGTTCTTTATTCACAGCTATACCTAATTCAGTTGGAATTGATTTTGTTAGATTATTTCTTATGAACAGCAGTGAATATACTGAATGACAATTCAGTCTGATCTGTGTGTTATCGGAAATGGTCTTGGAGAATAATGTTTTTGTTTCTGAGAATAAATACTACATTCAGAAAGCAGGAGTAGCGATAGGAACAACATGTGCCAATTCTTATGCCAACATGGTTATGACACAATGGGAAACCACACATGTTTTATTCAACAACCAGTTTTCAAACCATATTCACTATTATAAACACTTTGTGGATGATATTTTTCTCTTGTGGATAATTTTGATAAGGGATCTACAAGGGTTTTTGGAATTTCTGAACTCTTTGAACTCCTTCTAGAGATTCACTATAAGTTTCTCATTGATAGAAGTTGATTTTCTAGATGTTACTGTTATTAAAAAATCAGATTTCACCTTGACTACTGGGTTGTTTTGGAAAGCATGCAAAAAATGTCCTGCATAGGAACAGTGTGCACCCCCCACACACACATATATAGGAATGTTATCAGGGGGCAAGATATGAGAATATCTAGACTTAATAATGATGATGGAAGTTTTAAAGGTGCTTTAAGTAACCTGAAGAAAACATTTTCTGATGTGGGTACTCTTATAAAGAAATCATAAGACTTTTAACACCTGATAGTAGGGATAGGATTGGGAAAGCTAAACCATATTTCTCAAATTCAAAGGTTTCTATTAGATCTGAGGATCTCAATAATAGCTCTTGTCCTGACAAATTAGGGGTGCCTGTTTTCTATTCTTCTAATGTTAATAAAGTTTGTGAAATCATGAAAAAGAACTGGGACATTCTGACAACAGATGACAGGATTAAGGAAGTGGTGTGGGGAGGGCATCCAGGTTCTGTTTTAAGAATTGGACATCTTTGAAACGCATTTTATGTCACAATACTTTGAGAATGCTTAAGAAGAGATGTTTCAAAAAATAATAGAATTGGAGTACACAGCAGATTGGGAAAACCTGAAATTTTCTACTTTACCAGAGAAGCTGGAAGGAACAGACTGTATTAATTAAAAAAAAACCACCAATAAGCAACTCTACTGGTATACCATAGCAGGAGTTGTTAATTGAAAGAGAACATCATGTATATGCTCCAAACCTGGCCATGAGAAAGCAGCCCAGACCTTTAATAGTAAAGATGCAGTCCTACTAGCAGAAGGAGTTGATTCTGACAAAACTGTGGCAGAAGAACAAAATACTAAAAGTGGGAGAAGTAGAGTGTTTATGGAAAATGAGTACTCACTGTACACTAGGTAGAAGAGGAGCAAATTGATTCCACTAATCAGGGAATGTCAAAAAGCAGGCATGAGATTTAAACTGTTTTACCCAGCTATCTTCAGAATATTCTTTCCTGGAGGGGCAAATCTTTCTTTTTATTTTAGAACATGCTAAGGAGTAAATGCAAAAGTCTGTCCATCAAAAGGTGAGCTGTGAGACAAAAGGAGATTCTGCTTCTTGTTCTTCTGGCAATGAAGATGACAAGAGAGCCTGTGCCAGTGAAACAGTTTCCAATGTTTCCATGGAAAATGCTTTAGACAAGGAAAAAAAGCACTAAAGTTGGGCAGAAGAACCTAAAGTACATTGGAAATGAAGCAGAGACTGGATTTAAGAGATGGAGATAAACAGGAATAAAACCAGAAACTCATAAATTGACAAATAAATATGGGATTACAAAGCATTAATTATATTTATGAAACATGACAGAACAAGAAAGCCTGGAAATATTGGACATTTGTAATATGGTTAAACTTGTAGGGGACTCTAAAGCATATGCCCTACTTCCTGTCAATGTTTGGAAGAACACTTAGGAGAGGGAAAGAAGAGTGAGTGTTAACTGTAAGTAAAACTACATTTTGTTCTTAACAGTAGTATTTTTATAATGTATGATGCAATCTGCATGATGTAAAGTTTGGCTTAATGGATAAAGTGTTTGCCTTACAAGCACAAGGTGCAGGGTTTGAGTCTCACAAGGGGTAACTAGTTAGGCTTAACATGGCTCGTAGGGCCAATTAGCCTAATACTAAACTACTAAACTATGAACCTAACTTAGTTATTTTCAAGTGTAATGGGGGTACTAAAGTAAACAGGTGCTTCTGTGTTTTTTTCCCCTACATCTCTCTTTTTCCTTGTTCAGTTTTAAGAATTGTAGGTGCTACAAAATAAAAAAAAGAAAAAAAAAGAAAATTCTGGTCAAAAGAGCAAGATACAATTAAAAAATTATGTTTTTTCTCATTCCTGCATAGGGGAATGATGGGATTAAGGTCCTTGGCTTGATCTAGTAACAAGTTTTAAAAGAAAACAAATAAATAAAAAAGAGTTTTGAATATAATAAAGCTTTCCTCTAGCAAACAAATAAATGTTTTTAGAAGTAAATCTGTGTGTGGTTCTCATGTCTCCATGAAGTTAATCTGATAAAGAGCAATACAACCAGAATACTTCATTCTTTCAATGGCTAGGAGATAATGTTTTCTGAAAGCATTCAAGTGTTTCCCAATCTGAGAGATCAATAAAGATATGAGAAAACAAGACAGCATTTAGCAGAAGCACATGCTGTACCATGTGTCTTAGCATGGATAACCTTCCTTTTAGGTTAACCCAAGTCTATCAGTGTGGCTGTCATTTTTGGATAATTGTTCATATTAGTAGGATAAAATTTCAATATTTGAAGATGTATATAGTTTTGTGCGTTCGCATTAAGTTAATAGTTTTAGGGTTGTATTGGGAAAGGTTTTTTTTTGAGGGCAGTCAGTAAAACAAAATGTTTTGTAAGATGTGACATAGGCTCAAATGGCTATGACAAGAAGCAACTGTGTAAAAGATCAAACTGCCAAACATTAGTGTATGCATGCAGCACAAAAACAGTAACTAAATTCTTAACAAAAAGCTGTTACAGATAAAAGGTGGGGATAATAACTTTTTAACATGATTTCTATATTATCTTTCAATGTAAATGGTCTCACAGAGAACAAAGAGTAGTGAACTACATTTAAAAAATGTAGTATGTTAATAGCTATGCTACAAGAGACACATTTGGAAAGAATGTGAATCTGATAAAGAAAGGTTTTCGGAATAGTTATTCAGAGGAATACGTGGGACAAATGAAAAGAGGAACACTTATATTAATTGCAAGATGAGCTCCAGTAATGATAGAAGAGGGTACAGTAAACTCTCAATTAACCGAAACTCAAGCAATGGGGAAAAATTTTGAAGAAATACAGTACAATTTTCATGTGCTACACTTTCTGTTTTCCCCCTGCAGAAATATACCTTACATTTTTAGAGTTTTAGAGTTTTAAAAAGGAAGATAGGAATAAATTTCCTCTCTCCCCAACCTGAAAACAAGCCTGTTTTTAATAGTAACTCTCAAGTAAATCTCCAAGTCCCCATGGGTGCCAGTTTACTGAGAGTTTACTGTAAAAAGATAATAATGTTATATTTGTAGTACTAAGAGGCTACTGGCATGGGAGGAGGAATATGTTGACATATATTTATATTCCACCTAAAACTGCTATAATGGAGCTTAAGGAAATTCTGGGAGAGATAATCAGCTTTAATCAAGGGAATATTACTTATAAGTGGGGGCTAGAATTTGATTTGCAGCAGTGAAGACATGTCTGGGGGGTCTAAAAGGGAAATATAACAAAGGAGGATATATTTTTTGAATAAATTTATAAAAATATTTGGAATGGAAGATGCAAATTAGTAGTACGAGTTCAGAGTGAATTTACATATTTTCCTGCAAGATACAAAAACTGGGCTAGGCTACACAGAACTTACATTTTACAGGAACATGTGCATGTAATTGAAAGTTTTGATACACATCCAATAACTATTTCAGATTACATGCCAGTAAGATCTAAAATAAAAAAACAAGGTAGTGAAATAAAAAAAGAGACAATGGCACTTTCCTACCTATCTGTTGAAAAGAAATGAATTTAAAGAATGAATAGTGGAAATTATTTTGGAGTTATTACAGAAGATATATATTTTTTTCTGAAAATATAGCTAGGGAGTGGGATAAAGTTAAAGTTGAGTTTCAAAATAGAATGGAAATAAAAGAAAGAGAAATATGGTTAATAAGTAACAAGAATTATTCAGAGGGACATATAGATGTTAAAATATTGCAGAATAGGGGGAATCTCACAGAAGAAGAGAAACTACAGAATGCTAAACATAAAATGAGGGATTACCTCGATGATATGCATGAGTATAGAAAGATTGCTGTTAAGCAACTGTTTTTTGATAATAACTCCAGAGCAAAAAAACTTTTATCACAATGACTTAGGCAACAGAAAGTAGAAAGGGTTGTTGCCAAGCTTAGGGAGCCTGTAACAAGGAGGATAAGAAGAGACTATGTAGTGGTAACAGAAATATTTTGGAAACTTTATGAAAGTCTGTATAAAGCAGAGAAATATGAAAATCAAGAAAAGGTACAAATGGAAATGTTTGTGGAAGAATTAAATATGCCAAGGTTAGAGGTAGGTGTATAACTTGATCCACAGGAAAGTCCCCAGGAACAGATGGTATTCCTGTGGAAGTTTGGCATCTAGGAGGGAAAAACTGATGAACAGCATTTTAAAAGGAGGAGAAGCACCAACATCCTAGAAGACAGCAAAGGTGAATGTAATACCTAAAGAGGGTAAAGACCCATCAGATCAAGGTTCATACAGGCCCATTTCAATCCTAAGCAATGATTATAATGTGTTTATGTCTATAATGGCTAAAACAATGGCAAAGGTGATGTCAAAATTGATAAATATTAATCATTGTGGTTTTGTAGATGGTAGGCACATTTTTGACAGCATTAACAGAACATTGATGATCCAGAGGGAAGTAGAATGTAAGAAAATGCTACAGTTGTTGGTGGGTCTTGATATAAAGAAAACATTTGGCAGAGTAAGCTGTGAGTATATGAGCAAGGGAATGAAATCATTTGCATTCCCTGATAAAGTTATAAGGTTGATTAGGAGGATATTTGAGGGATCAGACATGAAAATTAAAGTGGGTGGGTTCTTCTCTGATAATTTCTGTTTGAGCAGTGGAACCAGGCAGGGTAGCCTCTTTCCCTTTGTTATTTTCATTATATTTAGAACCGTTAGCAAAGAAAATAAGGGACTCCAAAGTTCAATGATATAATTGGTATGGTAGTCAAGAAGAGCTGGCTGTATTTGCAAATTATATTATTTTATACCTGATAAAAACAAAAAAGGACATTTCAGTGTTGTAGAACACTTTGAGGCAGTTTCATATCTTTTCAAGATGCAAAATTAATGAAGCAAAAACAAAGGCAATAGCTGTAAATTATGTACCCAAACATGAATTGGTTCAGCAATATCCTTGTTTATGAGGTCATGATAAAATGAAGTACTTAGGAGTATGGATTAAAAAGGATTTTGGTGTGGCAGCTAAGGATGTGTAGGAAGAGACTAAAATGATAATACAAAAACTGAGAAACTGGAACCTCTATTATATGGATATGGATAGCAAGATGCAAGCAGTTAAAATGTTTTTAGCTCCTTTAGTTTTATAAGCAGGTCAGGCATATTTTTATTAATCAGAGGAGAAGTTTTGGATAGCAATTAATAAAGAGCTGAAGGATTTTATCTGGGAGGGGAAGACAGCAAGAGTCAAGTGGGATAAGCTGATTCTTCCAAAAGAACAAGGCAGTTTGGGATTACCTGATTTGAAGGGGTATTTCCGAGCTACACAGTTGGTACAGCGGTAGTGTTGTTGCCTCATAGCAAAAGGTTCTCCTGTTCGATTCTCGGCTGGAGTGCCTTCTGTGTGGAGTCTGCATGTCTTCCCTGTGGTCGAGTGGCCTCTGAAAGACATGCGTGAATGGGTGTGCCTTCGCTGAAGGTTGGGCGTCGGGCTGGCAACTCGGCACCATAAAAATCAACTGCCAATCATTAGTGGACCAGAGTTACGCAGTGGCGACCCCTAACCAGGAAAAGCCAAAAAGACAAACATTTCCGAGCTACACAGTTAAGGCTGCTATACGTATCACAAGCAGAAACCTATAATTCAAAGTGGACAGGGATAATAATTAAACAGGGGGAAGCTCAAGAAACAATGAGAGACTGGGATTTTGGATGCAGATCCTTAAGGAGAATAACAATAACCATACAGCTTATTATATTCAGAAAATAGCAGAAAGTATTCTAAGAACTAAGCCAACACGAGAATGGTGAAAGTAGATTCTGCCGATAGGGATGACTGGTAATAGGAAGAGAGAATAGATAAACAATTCAGTAAAAAACAAGGGAGGGGGATATATGTATGTCTCCCAAATATACAACAAAGTCCAGAAGATTTCAGATCTTTGCTTGGAAGTGTTTACATAGGTATTTTTATACCCCAATGTAGACTCCAAATAATTTTTCCTCACATAGACAGCAAATGTTGGAAAGTGTGATGGAGAAGAATGAGATAATTGGGAAAATATTTTCTGGGAGTGTAGTGAGCTGGCAGACTTTAAAGATTCCCACCAGACTACTCTGTCAGATATACTGGGTGAGCAAATTGGTGTAACTAAGAAAATGATTTTCTGAGGTATGATACAGAATTGAAATTGCCTAGACATATTAAGGCCTTACTGAGTCTATCAATAGTGGCTGCCAAAAAAGCAATTACTAGAAAATGCAAATTAAAGTTTAAACCAACTTTACTAGAAGCAGTGAATATAATAACAAATATAAAACAACTGGAACTGGGATCTTTAGAAATGGTAGGAGCAAATTACATAAAAAAAATTGTGGGAACAATATACGCAGAAGAATTAGGTGTAAAAGAAAGCAGGATTTAACTGAGCTATGTAATGTTTGACCTAACAGTGACTGGATAAATTATAAATGATGTATAATGTTTGCAACTAAAATTATGACAGTATAGTTTGTTTACATTTATATAAATGTATGATTGCTTATGTCATACGTGATAATTCAATAAAGGTGTTTCTTGTTAAAAAATGGTAGAGTTGTAAGTGAATGGTGAGATCAACAGAAAAATATGTTTGCCTATCTAATGCAATCTGCAATTGTCCATAAGCAGAAAGGTCAGGGGCTTTAGTCCTCAACTTGCTGAATTTCTTTCTGCAGTGATTCGATTATCTCTTCCTGTTGCTCAGTCATGTACTTCAGCTGCTACATGCAACATTGCCAATATGTGTATGTATATATATATATATATATATATATATATATATATATATCTATGGGTCTACTAAACATGATCAAAATTGCAGAAAGCCGAAGCCCATATGGCCGAGACCATATGTTCGACTTCCGCAATTTCGAGCATGTAAAAAAAAAAAAAAAAAAAAAAACAACACAATAGTAACTCACTTTCTAAGTGTTAGCAGGGGGGCTATGCCCCTGCATCCCAGATGGGCTACGCTCACACCCCCGTAACTTTAATATACCAACTCCGAGATCGCACTACAGTGCAGAAATGGAAATCTTCCGATTCCGCACTGCATGGAGATGTCCGTTACACATGGTCGGGATTTCAAAAGTCGGACATATAGTCTCGGCCATATGGGTTTCGACTTTGTGGCATTTCGACCATCTGTAGGGGACCTATATATATATATATATATATATATATATATATATATATATATATATATATATATATATATATATATATATATATATGTGTGTGTGTGTGTGTGTGTATATATATATATATATATATATATATATATATGTGTGTGTGTGTGTGTGTGTGTGTGTGTGTGTATATATATATATATATATATATATATATATATATATATATATATATATATCTATATATATATGTGTGTGTGTGTGTGTATATATATATATATATATATACACACACACACACACATTTTCCAGCAAATCTGCCATTCTTTCCTTTTTTCTTCTGCAATTATGCCTTCAACTTATCCTTGATATAGTCAGACTTTTCGCTGTGCTCTATGCAGTAAAAACACTAGTTCTTTAAGCAAAAGATTGATCCATGCACACATTATGCTACTGTTACTTAGAAGCCTAATCATGCACCTCTGATGGGGAAAATCTGGGTATTATGTACCTGGGGTATAGTTGCTTCAAATCATGAAGGTCTTGCCAGTCAAATATATCAGAATTCTTTGATTTGGCACTGTGCTTAGTAAACAGAAAAGAGTCTGTAGTTATGATGCACTTATATTTCCTTAGTGCATTGGACACGGTACAGCACATTTGTTAAACAAATTAAAAAGCCTTGGAAAGGATCATAGTGCAGTAGTCTGCAATACAATCCTGGCTACACAAATGGACACAGAGATCATGGTAAATAGTGTCTCCTCAGATGAAAAGATGGTTATCAGTGAAGCATATCTGGGCCTGTACCAAGAATGACATTTTCTTACAATCTGTGTCAGCAGCATCTCAGATGAAGCATTAAATAAACTATGAGCTGATGACACAAAGATATGCAACAAAGTCGATGTATAAGCAAGCATAAAAATGTATGAGGGAGTTAGGCAAGACCGCCTGCATGATATAATGTATAATAGTTCAATCTGATGGATAAATTCAAAATAATATAGAACAAATATAGCATTGCGTAGAAAGGTACATAATTGAAAGGTAAGCAGTAGTAAAAACAAAAGAATAATGGGACCTGTGAAGTATATCATATGATCCAAAAGAAGACAATCAGGATGACAAATGCATGACAGCAGGCAGGCATACAGAGCAGTGATGTCACAGCAATAGGATTTATCAGCAGAGAAAATTTGTTAATATGTTATTATATAGTACAAGCACAATCAAAGGAATTTTCTTTCTCCATATCAAATATTAGCACCACATATTTCCTGTGTGCAGTTCTGGAGATTTATTTTTCAGTAGGACATAGACAAAGCTAAGCACTACAGAGGAAGGCAATAAAAATGAGGTATAATCTTAACCTCTGATTATTTGATCTTAATTCACACACACTCTTGGAAAAATGAAATAGAGGTGTTTAAGATATGGTACCTTGAGGGAGTCTACAAACTCTAATTGAATGTACAGATTCTGAAAAAGAGACATAAGAAACAATATGCAGTGTGCAAGGTGGAAGACTCAAGGGGCATCTTAGGAAGTATTTTTACACAGTAATAAAGGATTACTGGAACAGATTTCTTGAAGAGAAGTTAGAATCCCAAGTATGGCAAAATTTGGGAGAACTCCCAATGAATAACATGCATAAGGTAAAGTTCCCAAATATGAACTGGTCAAATCTGAAGGTAAAATCTCAGAAAGAGATTTGCTCCCTAACGTCTCTGATGTGGGGACTTCCACATCCTGTACTTTTATCCCTGTCTTTTTATTTATTTATTTAACATTTGTTAACTGGGAAATTCTAACTTGGAACAAAGCCAATTTTCAGTGGAGGCCTGGGGAGAAATGTTCCAGAGACATGTTTTTGTAACATGGGATGAAACCGGAGCACCCAGAGGAAATCCACACGAATGCAGGGAGGACATGCAGACTCCACAAAGAAGGAACCCCAGCCAAGAATCGAACCGGAAAACCTCTTGCTGTGAGGCGACAATGCTACCGCTGCACCAAAAACTCATATATATTATATTATACCACTAGACCACTGCGCTCTCTGATATATATTATAAAAAGCAATCCATCAGCCAAGGTCCACAATTGCAGTATGAAAGTGCTGTTTTAAGTCCTGGCTTGAATGAGAATGTATAATTTACAGGTGCATGTTTTTTTTTGGGGGGGTGGAGTGGGGAGTCCTTTCTACCCTCTTAATGTTCCAGGAAGTTTCGGTATGTGTTGTTTTCTATACTACATTGGAACATTATAGTATATTCAGATATTCAGAGGCCTCTTTTATTTTCAGAGGTATTGTTTTCAATTTACTGGATCTAGCACAAACATGCATTAGATAATATATATATATATATATATATATATATATATATATGTGTGTGTGTGTGTGTGTATTTAGACAGAATTTTTATTGATGCTTATTTGAGCTTGAACTTTAGTTTGCATATCAATGTATAACTTTCAGATGTGTGTCTACTTTTTCTGGCATATACCCATTTTTATTTCTATTTTTATAAGTTTCAGGAAGTTTCACTGTGTGATACCATTTTTTTTTCTGTCAGTACCTTTGTATCAGATGATGGTAGTGGGAAATTATATATGTTCCTAGGGGTCTATATTATAACATCGAAATCTTACAACTTCAAATGTTATAATATCGAACCCATTAGATCGAAACACCAGAAAACCAAACAGTCAATATAGCAAATTTTTTCCCAGGGAAAAAATTTGCTGTTCCGACAAACATACACACAACACAAGCACATCAAAATAAATAATCCAGACACATACACTTTACAAAACCCTACACTAAACCATACATGCACCACTAGCTATCCACTTACCTTAACCAAACCCTAACCCTAAGGTCCCTAACTATCGCACACTCACCTTACCCGCTCCATAACCCTAAAGTCCCTATCGCACACTCACCTTACCTGCTCCCTAACCCTAAGGTCCCGATCGCACACTCACCTTATCCACTCCCTAACCCTAAAGTCCCTATCGCACACTCACCTTACCCGCTCCCTAAACTTAAGGTCCCTATTGCACACTCACCTTCATTCGCACACTTACCTTAACCTGGTCCATAACCTTCACTCCACAGTCAAGGAAATAACAAAGCTGCAGAAATGGTCCACCGAATACTTTCCCTAGGAACCTCAAACCTCAGTCCTCACCACTGACACCAATGAGGAATGTTCACTGTGAGAAAAATAGACACACACAACATTTTCAGATGCAGCTCTCTGCACCATGTACAGTTTCCCTTAAGATTACACAGAAATGCATACTCCAGTCCTGGGGCTATTGTTTGTCCAGGTCCCCAAATAAGACTCCCCACTAACCACTGTAGAGTTCTTAGCTGGGTTTTCCAAGCCAAGTCCTCCACCACCATCTCTGTGAAATCAGTACCCTCAGTATACCTTTTCAAAGTAGCTGTCTTTGAGATTTGATTTTTACACACACACACACACACACACACACACACACACACACACACACACACACTCACCTGGGAAAGGCTGGCACAGCTCACCCACTCTGCCACCTCTACCCAGTCTATAAGGTAGATTTACTGCCACCAGAACACCCGAAGCCAGCTGCATTAAGGCTCTTACCAGGGTATCCAATTAAACTTAGTAAAATTAATACTTATACAAATGGTAGTGTTAAACCAAGCAGCAAGACCTTCAGGAATGTGGAGCCACAGTGCCACAAAATAAATACAAGTACTCTCAAAGGTTAAATCTTATCTAAAAGGCCAATCAGAATGAAAGGTTTAGATATATTTAATAATAAATAATAAAAACATGCAAATACTAAATATCTATTTACAATAAATACCAGAGTTTCAATCACAAGAAATATTAAAAAAACAACACTGATGGAAAGACTTGGACAGATACAGAAAAAAAATCTATAGTTAGCTAATCTAACTATATATTTTTTAACTGACTGAAGAATTACTATTCCCTAATTCCTTACTAAAGCAAGACAATATAAAAGTAGATGAATATCTAGTCAGTCAAAAAACAAAGTGTACAACTCACATCTTTCACTAGTATTCAAATACAATTTCATTGCTGGCTACAGAATGACATTATATCTGGTCAGCTGACTATGTAGCTCCAACACTACATTCTCACTAGAAACTGAGCCAGGATCTGGCATTGATGTGACACAATACACACATAGAACTTTAGTTAAGGATTATTACAACATCTAGAAATGGTAAAACAATTCCAACAGCTCCATACTTCCTGCAGAAACTAACAAGACATTCTCTGCACCCCAGGGTAGGTATTAGTTCAACTCTAAGGACAATATAACAGGATCCCAAACCAGGCATTTCACAGACATTGCGTCTCTGGCTGCAGTCAGACCTGTGAAATAAAATCTTTATGGCCTAAACCAAGTCATTTAATTTTAGGCCATTTTTCTTAAGGTTAGCTGGGTTGAGCTTAACCCCTTCCCTTCCAGTATCCTCTTTTAAAATATACACATTTCATCAATTACAACAATACAGTCTGGCATACATGTATACTTCTTTTCTGTCCAGCAGGAACCACTGTTGATGCATTTTTAACACAAGCAGCTTTACAAATACATTTTAACACAGGCATCTGTACAAATCAGTTTGATATTCAAATGACATATAATTCTTTACAAAACTCCAACTAGCTATGCTAGCATATGTTATGCATGCACTGCCCTACTTCCCCTGGCACAGGTGGCACTACTTCACATCATCACAGGTACATAGTATTGATTCTTACTCATTTACCTACTAATTTGCTTTCATCTTTATTCATTTGCATATTGTTCTGCTACATAATCTCTGTGAGATAAATGACATGTAGAATATGCAGCTAGACTGACAATAGCATTTTCAGAGATTATAATACTACTAAACCCCACCTCCAGTCTGCCCATCATGTTCCCCAGTCATCACATGCAAACATCAGAAATAATTGTTGAGCTATATTCCAGTTCTTCACAGTTATAGTACAGTGAATATTGCAGCATATGTTCCCTCCTCACATAGCAAACAATAGAATTTCTGCCCAATCCTGTTTTGTTACACATTTTCAATGTGTCTTTGTAGAGGCTGCTATAGTATATTAAGCATCCAGTGGCTGTAACATTGAGTGTCTCATCTCCGTTTACTGCCATGTCTCAGAACTCCCAGTGCTTCCTCACTGGCCATGGTCATTTGCCTTTGACCTTCTCTGCTGCCAGTATCTTCTTGAGATCATTTGCACCCTTTCATTGTCACAGTCCTCTTCATATCTTCTCCTTCTCCAGTAACATTCTTCAGGCATAGCTGAAGGAGGAAGAGAGAATTGGAAATGGGACAGGAAACATAATAAATTAACAGTGATAAATCCTGTGAAGCACATTCCTAAAGAGCCATCTCCGCCACTCTTGTGGTGTATTGGAAACCTTCCATCAATCTCACTCTATCTCCCAGATGAACTTGTTTGTTTGTTTACATTTGTTTACTGGGAAAGTCCGACTGGACACAAGTCCTTTTTCAGTGGAGACCCGGGGAGAAAAGCTCCACAGAAAGTTACATATAGATAACATGGTATACACCCTAGACAGTATAATTTTACTTTGGTAAAAGGTGTTAGCATGACAAGTACAATGGACGATTTGTTAAGGTTTAAGTATATACATATACAGAACAGAATACAAGAATACTAGGTAAAAGAATGCCTAGAAAACACTTTATCTGACACTAGAGTTATGATCAAAGAAGAAATTAAAAATTTGTTGGTAAAACCTGGATTTAGTTGGGGTTTTGGCAAGGACAGAGTCAGTGAGATTTTAGATGCGATTTAAGAGCAGACTTGAAAAGATGGCTAGGGAGGGTAGTAATGTTAGTTGGTAGGTTGTTCCAGAGCTTGGATATGGCACAGGAGAACAGTGCTTCCCCTGCAGAATTTTTGTCTTTGGTGACTTGGAGCAGATTTTTATTGCAGGAGCGTAGGGATCTGGAGGAGTTGTGGGGCTGGAGAAGTGTATGAAGAGCTGGGGTATTGAGAGGATGGTTAACAAGTTTATGAGCAAAGGTGAGTTGGTTTAGGTGAAGGAGTTGAGGGAGCTCAAGCCAGTTTAGGTCCCTAAGGGCGACATAGTGGTGGCTGCGGTATGTGGCACAGGTGGCAAATTTTATGATTTTATTGTAGCAGACTTCGAGTTTGTTTAGGTCAGATTGTCTAAGGGTTGTAAGTATGGGTGATGCATAGAGTAGGGTGGATATAAGGTGGGAATTGGCGATAGAAATCCTAGCTGGTTTGGTGAGGTATTGGTGGTTTCTGTATAGGGCACCCAGTTTTTGCTGAACTTTTTTTATTATTTGAGATATGTGGGTGTCAAATTTGAGGTTGGTGTCTATCTGCACGCCACATAGTTTGGCGTGGGCAGTTGTTGATATGGAGGTATTATCCTTGGCTTGGATATTGAAATGAGAGGTGTTTACTGTGGTTCTGGTGGGTTGGAATATGAGGAGTTTGGTCTTTTTTGGGTTGAGGAGGAGCTGAGCATTAGATATCCAGCTTTCAATGGAAGAAAAGGATTCTTGTGTGATCTGCTGGAGTTCTGTTAGTGTTTGAGTTGAGCAGATGAGAGTGGGGTCATTGGCATACTGTATGAGGGAGGCATGTTTGGTGGCAGTGTGTAGGTTGTTAGGAAAAGGAAAAAGAGAAGGGGGCCAAGGATAGAGCCTTGGGGAACTCCGAGGGTAACAGGGAGGGAAGGGGATATATTATTGTCCCAGACAACTGATTGCTGGTGGCCATGTAGGTAGCTATGGAACCAGTTTGTGGCTGAAGTGGAGAAGGAAAGGTTTGAAAGAGTAGAGAGTAGTAGGTTGTGAGAGACAATGTCAAAGGCCTTAGATAGATTGAGAAATATGGCAGAGGAGAGGAGGCCATTGTTTCTGTGCTGAAGGATAGTATTTGTGAAAGAGAGCAGAGCTGTAGTCATACTGTGGTGTGGTCTGAAACCATGCTGGGTATTGGTGAGGAGGTTGTTGTTTAGGAGATATTTGGAGACCTGTGAGTTGATACATTTTTCGAGTATCTTGGAGAGAGGGGACAGGATGGCAATGGGGTGGTAGTTTGAGAGGTCAGTGGAGGGGCCACCTTTGTGCAGGGGAATGATGTGGGATATTTTCCATAGTGTGGGTACATTGGATTCAGATATGGAGCAGTTTATTAATATGGAGATTGGATAGGCTAGGACATCAGCTGCTATTTTTAGGTATTCAGCGGGCAGGTTGTCGGCTGCAAGTCTAGTGGGTTTTAGTTTAGTTAGGAGTTTTCTTATGCAGGAGGTGGGTACTGCAGAGAGGATGAAGGCAGGGAGGGCTGGATTTTGGTTAGCAGTCGGGGAAGCAGATGTAGGGAAGTGTTTTTTGGTTAGGGATAGTACAGTTTCTGTGAAATGTGTATTGAAGGAGTCAGCTATGCTATTGGTGGAGAGAGGGGTGGTTGGTAGGGGGTGTTTACTTTTGTTAATAGTGGACCAGAATTGCTTGGGGTTGTTATCTTATCTTTCTTGTGATGTCTCAAGCACATCTCAATCTTTGACCAGTGTTCTGCACTGGTGTCCTTGACACCTCTACTGCTCCCCGCCTTACATTTGCGACAGCATCCACATTCTGTTTTTTTGCCCTTGCCAGAGAAGTATGACACATTTCATAATTGTGAGTGGCTGAAGTGTCTTCTGTTGGTTATCAGTCCCTGTACGATGCCTCTTCCCACAGAGCTATTGCAGAGCACTGTTTATCAGGCTTCCTGTCTTTCCCTCCTGTGTTTGTGAAGCTCTTTGGATGGTTATGTAATCAAAGAATGATTTCCTCCCCTGTGTGATATAGTAGACCTCACATCTCCTACAGCTATTTCATTTTGATTTACTCCCTTGGCAGTATTTGGCAGTTGACTATGCAATGCTTTTCTTCTCATCACTTTCCTTTATACTCATAGGATTTCCTCTAGTCTTTAGCAGCTCCAGGGTTCCCTGTTTCAAACTATGTTAAGACCATTGTGTAAGTTATTTTTGCAGCAGCTTCCTCTCTTCATCAATGCCCTAGTATAAGTTACAAAAACTCATCTTCTGTAAACTTACACTGTATAAGCCTCCTTGGTGCTTCCTTTGTCTGTCTATTGCAATCCTTTTACTGAGAATGCCAGTTTTATTAATGGTATTTTACTTTTATAGATGTGGCATTTAAAAAAAATGTGTCTAGCCTGTTCCTTACTGTAATCTCCTTAGTCTGTATACTCTGTTAGTTAGCATATCTGACCAGCTTTTCAGAAGACCCCAAACACTTTTCTGTATGAACCACTAAATTTCCTTCTTTACTGTTTCCTACAGGCCTGTGATTCCACTGTTGTAATTTTATATTCTGGATCTAATTCCAGATAATCTCCAGTAGTATGGATTTCATTAATGGCTGCCAAAAGACCATTTATTTTGTCCTTATGTTGTCTAATTATAGTAGTCTGCCATTCTAAATTATCAGGTTTGTCTGTCACAGATCTGTCTTGTCTCTATCATCCTTATGTATCTCACCACTTCAATACTGCTGCTCTGTGAGTCGTAAAACTTCAATATATTAAATATAATTTGAAGAAAAATATAATTAATGTGTGACATCTTAATTCATTTTTCAGGGAGACCAGCCCTCTGCTGTCTTTGACATCAGGGGACTGCACACCCACTCCCCACGTATATATTATATATTATATATATATATATATATATATATATATATATATATATATGTGTGTGTGTGTGTGTGTGTGTGTGTCTGTATATATAAATACAGAGATTGCTGTACCTTGTAGAAGGAAGGATTCTCTGAGATACAGAAATTTCATACAGTGTATTTCTCCCTAAATGCATTTAAATTCTGAGGAGCACATTCACTTTTCTCAAATTTACAGTGGGAAAACCTTTGTCACTACAGCACTTCTCACGTTGAGGCTAAAATCATACATAGCTGTCCCTGTGTCACATTTAGCTACTCTGACACATATTTCAGAAACAAAACAACCATTTCAAACAAAACCGTTTTTCTTAGACGTACCAGCACTCTCCCTAATATTAGTCCCATTAAATTTGATTTACCTTAAGGTATGTTAACCTCAGACTTAGTTAAGGTATATTGATTCTGTCATATAGAGGACTTTTCAAGAAAAAAAGAGAAAAGTAGCATAGATCACTGAAATTGCTACACTCAGCAATTATATTATCTTATATACCAAGCGGAGATTACAGCAATGTGGAAGAAAGATACCCAGATAGTTCCAGTAGTAGTAGGAGCAACAGGTCTACTAAAGAAAGAATTCACAGTTGCACTCAAAAATGTTTACAATGCATGTAAACCCATATGGACTGCAGAAGGAAGCAATTTTTGGCACACTGTGACTACTGAAATGAGCACTTTTGGCTAGCGTCAAAGACTGAAGCAACACTGATTTCATGAACTTAAATTATCCCCTTATTTAGGAATAGGGTCCAATCTCATCAAGGTACATAAAAACTTAAACATATGGAGAAATTAAACTGAGACATCGTCATAAACTGAACATCAGTGTACTTTCTAAAATCTGATGTTTTCAGAGGGTTGAATTTTATTTTAGCAGACTCAGCAATGATGAAGTGAGTTGAAAGTCACTGTATAACTTATTTTTCTACTTTGAATTTCATACCAGTTTTGAATGGACAGGTCAGACTATTTTGAGGGCTAAAGCACCGTGCATGGGATATTACTTTAAAATGAATATATTTCTTTCCTTCCTAAAGGAAGTGACATAACTTGCTGCACATCTTACTGAGAAGCAGCCTGTAGACCTTTTACATTTTAGCTTAGGTTAATATCCAAACCAGGCATCAGAACATGCAAGCATTCTGACAGACGACTAGTGGCTGATAGATTTCAATGAAGCATTGCAGATGTCTGTCAAGTTTCTTCTTCTAAGACCCAGCCCTTATTCCATCCTTTCCATACATTAATGAATGTTTTGGTTGCCCTATACTGACTCTCTTCTATTTGATAACTCAATTTATGGCCCCAACAAGTTACTCTTAAATTGGTTCATTGTAGTTCCTATATTTGTTCCTTCTATGCTTCCTTATCAACTCCAGTAATTTGTCTGCTTCACATCATATAGGTATAGAGAAATGACTATGATTCAGATGACACCGGATCAGTTAGCAGTCCTAATACTGAAGGATTTAACCAGAGACAGAGGAAGAAGATGAATGAGGGCCAAGCCTGCATGCTTCTGCCAAGGTTGGATTAGAGGGGTGCATGTATACTAATGCATGCTGTGCTTGAGTTCTTTGATGGTGACTAGAAAGTCATCTTGATGCTGGCCTCGAGGAGGAAGGTGTGGTATCTGTGAACCTATATCACTTGTGGAAGTGAGTGTTGGTCCCACCCTGTGTTCATTGTTGATATCCCCCAGAACCTCAGGGCAAGCAATAGGGCATATAGGAAAAATGAAGTCACCTGCATCACCTGTGTAGATGATGGCACAAGTCCTGTCACACTCAAAACTTATTACTGAGGGGTCCAATGTGCCATAGGGCTCTTACCCTGGGTAACAGATGACTCAGTAAAGCCTCTGTGGAGGAGATTCAAATAGGGCTCTTACCCTGGGGGAACAGATGACTCCATAAAGCCTCTGGAGAGGAGATTCAATTGTCAGTAAGAGACTGAAGCAAAAAAAAAAAAAAAAAAAAAACATTCATTTCACTTGTGCCTTACTCTGTAGCCTTGCAGTATACACATATCTTGTCACCTCCTGTTTTTCACTGTGTACATGTCTAACATTCAGAGTCTTTCCTTATTCTAAAGTCCTTCTATTTCTTTACTGTTTAGTAATCTTATCTTGTGCATGGTCCTTCTGCCTAAAGGACAGTTTTCTATCAGACTTCCAGCACTGGTAACAGTACTAAACATAGGGACTTACTAGTGCCTTCTACAGTAGGAAGATTAAACTAATAGTTTGTACACCTGCATATTTTTGTGGCATCAACAAACACTGTTTTGCTTGTTTTCATGCACCTCTGTTAATTTGATGTATTATTTGCAGGCAATGTGCTATTGTTTCATCATCATCTTCTTTCGGCTATTCCCGTTAGGGGTCGCCACAGCGGATCATCTGTTTCCATTTCTTCCTGTCCTCTGCATCTTGCTCTGTCACACCAATTACCTGCATGTCCTCTCTCACCACATCCATAAAACTTATCTTAGGCCTTCCTCTTTTCCTGTTACCTAGTAGCTTCATCCTTAGCACCTTTTTCCCAATATACTCAGCATCCCTCCTCAGCACATGTCCAAACCAGTGTAATCTTGCCTTTCTGGCTTTGTCTCCAAACCTTCCAAACTGGGCTGACCCTCTAATATACTTATTCCTAATCCTGTCCACCCTCGTTACAACCAATGCAAATCTTAACATCTTTAACTCTGCCACATCCAGCTCTAACTCCTGCCTTTTTGTCAGTGCCACTGTCTCCAACCCATATAACATAGCTGGTCACACTTCCCTCTTGTAGACCTTCCCTTTCACTCTTACTGGTACTCGACTGTCACAAATCACTCCTGACACTCTTCTCCACCCACTCCATCCTGCCTGTACTCTCTTCTTCACTCACCATTACTCTGAACTATTGATCCCAAATATTTAAACTCATCCACCTTTGCCACCTCTACTCCTTGCATCCTCACCATTCCTCGATCCTCCCTCTCATTCACACACATATATTCTGTCTTAGTTCTGCTGACCTTCATTCCTCTTCTCTCTAGAGCATATCTCCATCTCTCCAGGGTCTCCTCCACCTGTTCTCTACTCTCACTACAGATCACAATGTCATCTGCAAACATCATAGTCCACGGGGACTCCTGTCATAGGTTCATAGGTAGGTACTAGGCTATCTGCCCCTGGGCATTTACAAGCCTAGCTAGAATGTGTTGGCATTCACTTCCCTTATAGTCTAGATTCCTGAGCCTCTGTCCAGCAGGGCCATAGAAGTGATCCCAGGAGTAAATTTACAATTTCCCATCCACTCATCAAGATTTCTCTTGAAGAGGGTCAGCGAGGGGCTCTGCCTAACATGGACTGGGATTCTATTCCAGAGCAAGGGAAGCCTTTGGGATATTAATCTATCCCTCCAGCATGTCCTGTTTATTGTTGTGCTAAGGTTTAAATCCCTGGAGTGTGTAGCTCTGATGGATTTGGTTTTCTTGAGGTGGAGCATGTCCAACAATTCTGGGTTAGACATGGCCTTGTATGTCAGGCAGAGATCGCCTCTGAGTAGGCAGTAGGCAACTGAGTAGAGCTGGAGTTTCTTTAGTTGAGCTGCATAGGGCATCTGTTTGAGGCCCACAATCCTCTTGGTGAGGTATTTTTGAGGTCTCTCCAGCTGTTGCAGGTGTCGGGTAAGGTACATCCCAAATGGGGCATTGTACTCAATTATGGACCTGATGAATGATGAGTAGAGGGGCACAATGACCTCTCTTGATCTAGATGTGAACCCTTTTGTGATTAGGTGAGCTATATAGAAGGTTTTTCTAACCACTTTGGCAATGTGATTGTCAAAGGTGAGGTTGCTATCTACTTGGGTCCCCAGATCTCTCATTACTTCTTCCATACTTAGTGGATTACCTCCTATGTGGTAGTTTGTGGGCACTTTGTTTTTCCCAAAGGGGATGACTATACACTTTTTGGCATTTAGCTTGAGGCCATGGTTCTGACACTAGGTATCCGTCTCCATAAGGCCCTTCTGGAGGATGCTTATGTCAGCCGGTGAGTCAATTATGGCTCCCAGTTTGCAATCATCTGTGAACTTGGTAAGCCATAGTCCTCCCATGTTTGCCTGTACCTCAGAGAAGTATATACCGAACAAGAGGGGTCCCAGGACTGATCCCTGTGGGATGCCACTTGTAACCGGTTTAGAGTCGGACATGGCACCCATGACTCTGACCATGTGAGTTCTATCCCTGAGCCAGTTTGCAACCCATCTTGTGACATATGGGTTAATATTTAAGCTGGTAAGCTTATTTATGATGCCAGAGTGGGGTATTGTGTCGAAGGCCTTTGCGAGGTCCAGGTAGGCTGTGTGGACTACCTTTCCCTCATCTATGGCTTTGGTTACTATTTCGAAGAAGTCAATTAGGTTTAAGAGACAAGATCTGCCTTTAACAAAGCCGAATTGGGTAGGGTCCAGTGTTTGGAGGTTCCCAATGTCTTTGTTTATGAGATCCATGATGATGCGCTCCATAGCCTTGCAGACCAGGCTAGTCAGGCTTATAGGGCGATAGTTCCCTGTATCCATTGTGGTGCCACCTTTGTGGAGCAGGATCAGTTGCTGTACGCCATTCCTCGGGTACATAACCTGAGGTATAGCTGAGTTGGAACAGTGAATTTATGTGAGGGTTTAGTTCGTTTTGGAGCTCGTGTAAGACACAGCCCAGGATACCATCCAGCCCCATTGATGCTGTATTTTTTACTTTGGAGAGAGCTGCTTTCACCTGTGTGTCTGTGATGTCCGGGGGATTGCTTTCTTCTGGGATAGACACTGTCTCTTTTGGTGGGGAAGGGGGGGGGGGTAAGGTTTGCACTGAACCTGTCCACCAGGATGTTGGCTATGTCAGTGGGTTCAGTGTATTTTGTGCCATTTTGCACCAGGTCAGAGCATATCTGAGAGTTGCCACCCAGATTCTTGACGTAACTAAAGAATGCCTTGTGATTGTCTTTAGAGTCTTTGGTGATTTTTCTTTCAAAGCTAGCCTTTGATGATTTTATGGGGGATCGAAGTTTCTTACTAGTACTGATCAGGGATCACCTCCCTTTTTGGGATTTTGCCCTTTCATGCAATAGTTTCCTCCTTCTGTTGTATAGCTTATTTATGGCAGGGGTCCACCAGACTGGTCTCCTGTTTTTAGAGGAATGAGTCTTGGTTTTACTTGGGATGGCACGATCCATGCATTTCTGAAGGTGCTCATAGAGTGCAATTGTACAGGATTTTGCAGTTTGGGTAGCATTTTCCATATGCTTGGGGGCTTTGAAATTTTCCACCTCAGTCTTGAGGAGTGTGAAGTTTGCTTTTGAGAAATTTTTCACAGTGGTTTCCTTGGCTGGGGGTGGGGATGGGATATGGATGTCCATTGTGATTAGTTTATGGTCTGATCTTACCAACGAGGGGTTTACCTCTGGTATGGAGCATTTGGCCCCCATGTTGGTGATGACCAAGTCCAATATGTTGTCCCCTCTTGTGGGAGTGGTGACCAGTTGTTCCAAGGCATTTGAATTTATAAACTCAAGGAACCATAGGGAAAAAGAGTTGGGGCTTGATAGTTTTCCCAGTCGATGTTTGGGTAGTTGAAGTCACCCAATATCATGGTGTTTGGTGAGACCTTCATATTTTCCAATGTTCTCAGGAATGCCGAGTGGTGATCCTGAGTCTGGGTGGGTGATCTGTAGCAGGCTACAAACTGAAAAGCAGTTTTAACTACTGTTAGTTGCACATGGATGGTCTCCTCTGCCTCATGCAATGACACTAACCTGGAGGTGTGAGTATCCTTGATGAAGAAGGATACTCCCCCACCTTTAATATTTCAGTCCGAGTTCTGGGGCTGAAAGGAGTGGTATGAGTTGTATCCTGGTAATGTTGGGGTGCTCTCTGGAGCCTTGAACCAGGTTTCTGTTACTGCACAGATATCGATCTTCTCCATGCTGAGGAGTGCCTCGAGTGCGTGCATCTTGAGGTTTAGACTTCTGGCGTTGAGTAGCATCACCCTTAGTTTTTTGTTTCTGGTATTGTCTATGGAGGTGGTTTTGTCTTCTGATCCTTGCCTAATAAAGGCAGTATGGGGGTGGCAAGAGCCTTTGCCAGTATTCGAAAGCCCAAGGGTGACAGGTGCAAGCCATCCCTGGCGAAGCAGCGTGGCTTGTTGTGCAAGTCATCCCAGGCTGACAGATACTGGATCCCCTTTGAATGACACCAATAGTTTAGCCAGTTGTTAAAATTTATCATTTTGTTTTTATACTGTGGCATCATTCTTGGTGAGGGTAAGATGCTACTCAGGGTCAGGGGCATACCGGCCTGGGCTACATGATCAGAGAGCTCCTCTATGTCTCTTTTCATGTAGTCCAGGGAGGTACGTCTCAGGTCATTCACACCAACATGGACAATGACAGGGTCATATTTGTACCCACTATGGAGTGACCTGAGTGCTTGTGTTATGTGGCGGATCCTGGCACCCGACAGGCAGCTTACAGTGACCTTCTCCTTGTTCAGTCTGGTGAGTGGGACGTCAGTATGCCTGACAATAGAGTCTCCAATTACTAATGTATTAGGTTTGTTATTTAGCCTTAAGGGCTGTAACTGTGTGGCACACTGACTTTGTGAAGTATGTGTTACGTGGATGTTGTTGTGTGGTAGTGGTTGCTTGGATGTCTGCTTTGGAGG
The DNA here is from genome assembly GCF_019279795.1 of Protopterus annectens. NCBI lineage: Eukaryota > Metazoa > Chordata > Ceratodontiformes > Protopteridae > Protopterus > Protopterus annectens. The sequence goes on along the minus strand of NC_056728.1, from coordinate 1,677,754,790 downwards.
TCTCTGTTGTTTTGGCAGATTTTTATTTAGAACCTCCACGTATGTTTTTGTGAGTTTGTGTGTTTTGTTTACTGGTGCGATTTGTCTATGTGAGACTGGTTGTGTGGTGTGAGTGTCTTTCTTCACCTCTTGGTTGGCTGTGCCAGTCTTGGGTTGCGAGAGCCCAGCCTCCAGTTTGACTGTATAGTTGCATCTCTCACATATATTTATGTTTGATGGAAGGAGGAGAGGGTTGTCTGTGTACATAAGGCAATTGTGACATTGAACCTATGTCTGATCTCGTCTGTCAACCTGTCCAGCACCATTGCAAATAAGAAAGGGCTCAGAGCTGATCCTTGATGTAATCCCACCTCCACCTTAAACGCATCTGTCATTCCCACCGCAGACCTCACCGATGTCACACTACCCTCGTACATATCCTGTACCACTCTTACATACTTCTCTGACACTCCCAACTTCCTCATACAATGCCACAACTCCTCTCTAGGCACCCTGTCATATGCTTTCTCTAAGTCTACAAAAACACAATGCAACTCCTTCTGACCTTCTCTATACTTCTCCATCAACACTCTCAGAGCAAACATAGCATCTGTAGTACTCTTTCCCGGCATGAAACCATACTGCTGATCACTAATCATCAAGTCCCTTCTTAACCTAGCTTCCACTACTCTTTCCCATAACATCATGCTGTGACTGATCAATTTAATCCCTCTGTAGTTACTACAGCTCTACACATCACCCTTATTCTTAAAAATCAGTACCAAAACACTTTTTCTCTATTCCTCAGGCATCCTCTCACTTTCCAAGATTTCATTAAACAATCTGGTTAGAAACTCCACTGCCATTTCACCTAAACACCTCCATGTTTCCACAGGTATGTCATCTGGACCAACAGCCTTTCCATTCTTCATCCTCTTCATAGCTATCCTTATTTCCTCCTTGTTAATCCATTGTACTTCATGATTCACTATCTCCACATCATCCAACCTTCTCTCCCTCTCATTCTCTTCATTCATCAATCCCTCAAAGTACGCTTTCCATCTACTCAACACACTCTCCTCGCTTGTGAGTATGTTTCTCTCATTATCCTTTATCATCTTTACCTGCTGCACATCTTTCCTAGCTCGGTCCCTCTGTTTAGCCAATTGGTACAGGTCCTTTTCTCCCTCCTTAGTGTCCAACCTTTCATACAACTCTTCATATGCCTTATCCTTAGCCTTAGCCACCTCTCTCTTTGTCATGCACCTCATCTCCTTATACTCTTGTCTACTTTCTTCATCTCTCTGACAATGTATACTCTCATGTACTTCTTCATTCCACCACCATGTCTCCTTGTCGTCCTTCCTCTGTCCAGATGTCATACCAAGCAAAAAATGATCAATGTCTTTCTTTTCTTGGCCAATAAATTCACCTCAGTTATTACCAGACCAATCAGGAATGCTACAACACAACTGGAATACAAGCTCCCACTCACAGCAGCAGCTTCCAAAAGAAGTTACTTCACCATTCGCACCATCCCTAACTCCATCTGCAGGTTCATTACTCCCTTCCCAGGAAATGAACACCACTCCATAACTCTCAGCAAAGCCAGCTGGCTTCCCATTCAACAGTGGTCCATCTTTCTTCTTAGCTCTCAGAATTCTAAGCTTTTAAAGGAGGAGTCATATATCGTGTGTGTGTGTGTGTGTGTGTGTGTGTGTGTGTGTGTGTGTGTGTGTGTGTGTGTGTACACACACACACACACACACACACACACACACACACACACACACACACACACACACACACACACACACAGACACACACACACACACACACACACACATATATATATATATATATATATATATATATATATATGGATTCACTTCATAACACTGAAAACTCAAAACACTGAAACTCAAAACACTGAAACCAAAACAATGAAACTTCAAAATCTTGAAAACTCAAAACACTGAAAACACATATCATACATATACTGAGTTTAAACAACATAAATCATAGCACTTTTCACCAAGTGTAAGCACTAAGTGCAATCTTGGAGTTGATATATTTAAGTAGCAGGGGGTGTGGGGGGTGCAGCTTCCCACATGGGGGGTGCTAGGGGGCTTGCCCCCTGCTTACACTTGGTGGAAAGTGCTATGATTTATGTTGTTTAAACTCAGTATATGTATGATATGTGTTTTCAGTGTTGTGAGTTTGTGTTTTGAGTTTTCACTGTTTTGACGTTTCAGTGTTTTGGTCTTCTATATTATGAAGTTTTCTCATTTTCAGTGTTTTGAGTTTTCAGTGTTATGAAGTGAATCCATATGTATATGGGTCTACTTCATTTAAATGAAATACCATTTCACCGACACTCATTTAAATGAGACCATATCACCGACAAGTGAAATTGCTGAAAAACAACTTCACCGACCATTAATATCACAACTTTAACATAACCGACTTTCAAATCATCACCAATTTCTAACAGCACCATTTCTTAACTTAGCAAGTGTTCCCATGTCCATATCTGCTAGGTTACTTCCTTGCACTGCAAATAATATTAACGGAACAAAATTAGAAGTCTTTGAGGAGTATCAATACTTGCAAACTCATCTTGTGAAGTGACATCCTTCTCAACTGTTATGTGCAATATAGTCCTAATCCAGTCAAAGCAGTAACGACAGTGTCTATCAAACCAGCAATCACAGAAACCATACCATACCATAGAACTCCCTTATTAGCAAAGTATGCCGTTATATTCCCGTGAACCATTTTCTGCACAAATTAAATCAACTAAAACAGGATATCAAATTATCGCGTACACTTAGAAGTGTTCAAAAGTCATTTTCCTCCAGCTCATGCTGTTCTGTTCCAGTTACTCTTCTGTCCACAAATGTATAACTCAAACATCATAAATTTATAAATGATGTCAAGAGCTGAAAACATAAATGATATGAAAGTAATATGTAGTCACATTCTCCTACTTCTGACCTTTAAACTGAAACTAAATCTTAGACAACATCAGCATTAGTATGCTGCCATTAAATCTTCAGCAGTTTAGCTATAGCTTTAATAAACTCTAGCCGGCTGTAAGAGTCTTTATTTTCTAGTACAGTTTGAAACTGAGAGTGTCTTTTCAGTAACTTATGTTTCTTGGGTGAAAGGGTTACACCCGTTGTCATAAGTACATGAAATTCGTCAACTCTATTTTGCTCCCTTCGTAGAGCACGCATTAAATCAGATAAATCAGTGCCCCTGCTCCCTAGAATACACTTAAGGCATCTATGGCATGCCTCCACACTGTTTTGAGTTCTTGGGAGAAAGAGGTCATTCAGCTCCACTATATTCCAGAATGACACCAGAAATAAAGGTGGAAATTGTACAGATGAAGCAGTTCTTGTGCTAAATTTCCTCAGCTTTCCATCAATATACCAGTCAGAGAAATAGTGAAGTAACTTCCTCCCTTCTATTGGGAAACTCTTCTTCAGAAGTTGGAACATTTCTGGCACAACTTCTTCCTCAAGAAAGGCTAATGCAAGTAAACATTTTACACTCAATTGAAAGGTGATGTTACTGTTATACAAAGTACAAAGGGCCAAAGTGAAATAGACAACCTTTAGGGATAGCACCACTTACATTCAAACAGACACTTTTTAGTGCAATTTCGTAATCAGACAAGACATATTTCACTGTGGCTTGAAAGTCATTTTCAGATAATAAATAAAAGATACCAATCCATATGTAATTATATTCTTCTAATGACTTCTTAGACATTAAGCAGAAGACCAATGGTATACATTTACTATGATTTGCAAACTTGAGTAATCCGTGGACACTATACAGTTGTTGACAGCATACATCTTTACAAAAGAAAGTGCCATCCATGAGCCATATACTAGCTCGGCTTAAATCATATAAGTTATTAATAGTACTAAACACAACTGCTGTTGTTCCTGTACTAGAGTCAGTTAACGTTTTACTGAGAAATTTTCCGGCTTTTAATGGGAACTTAGTGAAATCTATAATCTGATGTTGTTAATCTTCTTCCCATTCATCACTGATGGGTTCGGTTCCGAGCCCTCAGAACTGAGTCGGCCTAATACCAAGCTCGCGTACACCAAAAAATCTTGAGCTAAGCTGCTACCCACAATGCCCTTCTCCCAGTTACCTCAGATCTCGTTTGCCACACAGCCATATAGCAGAGTTTCACCAAGCTCTCCAGCTAAATGTCATATTTTTATAAAATTTACTGTATTTTGAAACCTTTTTCTACTGTAACTCTTTTTTCTACCCTATTTCTATATCTAGCTCTACCCTTCTGGTGTTTCTTATGCCATCATTGGTAACGCCCTTTCCTACCCTTGTGGTATCATTTGATACCATCGTTGGTATCGCTCCTTTTTCTATTTCTCTTCTGTACCTTCTAGCAGTATTTTGTTTGGTTGCTTCTTTGTGTGTTGGATATGTCTGATAAAAAAGGGACTTTGGGGTTCAAACATTGCACTTCCTGCAATGGCAAACTCCCCGACAGTGACTTACAAGATGATTGTGTCTATTGTCTGGGGGTTTCTCACCTCTCTGTGAAACCTCCTTGCCAGATTTGTCTGAGCTTTAGTCAGCGGACACTGAATGAGAGGAAAAATAAGCTTATTTTGAAAGGCCTACTATCTTCACCTTTCTCAGAGGCCCTTTCTGTGTCGGAGGTCTCAACCCCTCCATTGAAGGACAAGAAACATCCACATTCCAATCCCTCTTCACTGGCTGGTTATAAGGGTAAGTCCCACAAACACAAGGCCCACAAGTCTTCTAAGGAACATGAGATTGCTTCCTCGGCTCCGACTATTCCAGTTCCGAGCTCAGCTCTAGTTGCTTCTGTGGACATTACCATAACTTCGACTTCGGTGCCATCTTTGGCACTGACATCTACAGTACCAGCCTCAACTGCAGTAACGACTACAGCTCCAACCTTATTGCCTTCGATAGCCTCAGCACTGATTTCACCTCTCACCGTACCGAAGTCTGTTCTAATGATCCCCTTGGAGCCGATAACTTCTACTCCAAGTGTTTCTTCAGCACCAAGTCCTTTCTCTGCACCATTAGTTTCCCTATTACCTGTTTCCAAGTTGGAATCTTGGATGCCAACAATTCAAACATCACAGACCCAGTACTCCCCTTCATTGGACCCGTTCTTAGGCCAGGCTTATAGCTCTTTTCTGGACCAGCCTGACTCCACATCCGGAGTGTCTGTAAGGTCCACCAGGAGTCTGTCTGAATTCAATGTGGTGCGCCTGCTGGACCAGCTGTTGACAGCCAGAAGGATAACAAACTTTCTAAAAACTCATCCCACTTCTGGGTTTGGGTCTTATGCTCCCAGGACTCCCACTTATTCCCCCACCTCAGATCCATCAGTTCCGAGGCCCATAGTTCCAACATCCTTGGTGGGAATCCTTTCCTTGGCACTGACAGTGAATCTCTCTGTGACTTCGAGGCCCCATCCTTTGGGTTTTGGTTCATACGGAACCGTGACTTCCTCAGTCTCATGGTTGGGGGGATGGAACCCTCGGTTCCCAGTATGGTTCCAAGTTTTTTATTGGTTCCATGCTCGGATCCGGGGGTGGAACCCACCCCGATCTTGCATGAGGCTCCATCCCTGGGAGTGGGATGCACGGAGCAGGGTGTGACCCCGGTTCCGAGATTGTCTTACTCGGTTCCAGGCTCCCATTCTTCTTCGGGCAGGCCAGCTTCCCAGGTGATGGAGAGGGTGCTTGCTTCTGGAAGTGCTCCTCGTGCATCAGATCTTCCCCCGTTCCCTCTGAGCTACAGCTACCATGGGCCACAACCTCAGGACACTGAGAACACAAGCCTTGGGAAACCCCTATCCAGGGTAATTTCCCTTCCGAGTCTTCTTCAGACATTCCCACTGAAGAACCCCCTTAGAGGAAGGTGTGTAAGAGGAAGCACCTTGACTTTCCGGAGAAGTCTCTCACAGAGGATACAGACTACGATGATGGGGAAGAGTCCCCACGGCCACCCCCTGATGATGTCTCCTTCGGAGACATCCTGGAAATATTGAAACAGAGGGGGGCTGGAAGCCCTCCAATCCTTTCTCGGAGGAGTCCATCTTCCTGCAGGATTTCCGCTCTCGGCCTTCTACTTCTTGGGTGACCCCACCTGCCGATGAGTTAGTCCAGCTCATTGTGCAGTGTGTGTGGATGAACCCTGATTCTATTGAGGCCATTCCCCGGAGACCAGACAAGATTCTTTCCCCACCAGAGGAGCATCCCCAATGGTCTAGAGGCTTGCCAGTAGACACTATGGTGGTGGCGGCGGCCACGAAAAATAGACCTTGCGGAGAAAAGTCCTACTGTTCACCCACCCAACAGAAAGTCCCAGGCTGTGGACAGACTAGGAAAGCAAGTTTTTGCTTCAGGGACTTTTGCATTCAGGTCTCGGAATTACTTAGCACATTTTACGAGGCTCCAAAGGGATCTGATCTCCAAACTTTCTGGAGCCCTCGCAGGTCAAGTTTCTGACAGGGCACATGACAAGGTTGCTTCTCAACATGCCACCCTTGAGTTTATTTCCAACTTGTCCATGAGGTTGCTCTCCCACACAACCGAAGGGGCAACTAGAACTGCGGGTGCAGGTATAGTCATGAGACGCCATGCTTGGATGCGTATCTGTGACCTCATGGACTCCTTCAAGTCTTCCTTTTTGAATGCCCCTATTGAGCCATCCACCTTGTTTGGTTCTAAAGTGAAGGACAGACTGGCCAGGTGTGAACAGGATGGAAAGACCTTGTCTGCCATTGGCCTACGCGTCTCCAAACCTCAGCGTTCTTTTTCCAGGAACCAGAGGAGTGGCAAGATATGGCACAAAAAATCTCAAGACCCTTTCCACAACGCACGTGGTGAGGATTTCCCCAGAGACAGAGGGGGTTCCAATGGTGGAAGATGCCCCTTTAGGGGCAGAGGGTGTCCCCAAAACCAGGACTCCAGGGATTCTTTCTCCAGACAATCTTATCAGCACTCCTGAAGCATTGCCCGATTGCTTTCCTCTGGAAGCAGTCGGAGCTATTTTCTCTCTGCAACAAACTGCCTGGCACTCTATTACAAATGATAGGTGGGTGCAGAGAATAATTTCCAGAGGCTATTACATTCCTCTAATATCTTGCTCAAAACCTTTGAAGTACCTTCCCAATGTTCCACCCAGTAAAAGGGAAGAGGTGGCTTCAGAGATAAGAAAGCTGTGTCAAAAAAGAGTCATCCAATCAGTCCCCCCAGACCAATGTGGATCCGGTTTCTACTCAAGATTCTTTTTGGTGCCAAAAAAAACCGGGGACTGGAGACCCATTTGGATCTCAGCCAACTAAACAAGTCAGTGGTTCAAACCAAATTCTGCATGGTCACTATACAATCCATTCTCCCCTTTCTTCAGGAGGATGTTTGGATGTGCTCGATAGACCTCCAGGATGCATATTATCACAACAAAATGGATAAGCACTCCAGAAGTCTCCTTCGCTTCTGACTAGGAGCCAGTCACTACCAATTCAGAGCCCTGCCATTCGGTCTCTCGATGGCCCCCAGAGTGCTCACGAAATGCCTAGCAGTGGTGACAGCTCATCTGAGACTTCAGGGATTCCAGGTGTTTCCATATTTAGATGACTGGCTCCTCTCTGCCCCACCAAGTGCCTACTGATTATGGCCCTCCACTGCACTCTCTCACAGGCAGAGTTTCTAGGCATCACAGTCCATTGGGAAAAATCCAATCTTCATTCTATCCAACAAATGGAATTTATAGGAGCAGTATTCAATACTCGAACAAGCCAGGTTTCTCTTCCACCTACCTCACAGGCTTCAGAGGTTAAGATTACAGGTACAAGTGATACTCCATCAAAGAAAGATGTCAACAAGAGAAGTTCTACAGGCTCTAGGGTCTATGGCGGCAGCCATTCCGATAGTTCCTCTGGCAAGATTACATATGAGACTGTTACAATGGCTCCTTTTGTCCCAGTGGTTGGCAAATCTTCACCCTCTAAACTCACAGATCCTCATCACCAATTCCTGCAAGCAAGATCTTCTTTGGTGGATGAGGACAGATGAAATTCTTTGGTGTTGCCCCTTCCAGACCCCTCAACCCAGTGCCACTGTGACCACAGACGGTTCCCTGATAGGGTGGGGCGGTCAATTTCAGGGAGAGACAGTCCAAGGCATGTGGTCCAACTTGGAGGCCAACTTGCATATCAATGTTTTGGAGTTGAGAGCAGTGCTGTTGGCATTGCAGGCACTACATCTGCTCCTTCCATCAGGAACAATTTCAATCCATTCAGACAATATGTCAGAGGGGGAGTCACCGAGAGATGCTTTGTCTCACGATTGGCCCATGGGTCTCCTCTATGCTTATCCTCCAATTCCTCTTGATATCCCTAGTTTTAAAGAAAGCAATTCAATTGAGATGCAAGGTGATCCTCATTGCCCCATTCTGGCCTCGACAAGTGTGGTTCCCCTTCCTCTGGCCTTACTTATTATAACCTCCATGGATCCTGGACACTCATCAGGATCTAATCTGTCACCCCCAAGGGTTGGCTCCACCAAATCTGTCCATTCTCAATCTGACAGCTTGGTTTCTCCACTTCCATTAGTCACCAGGCAGGAAACCCTTTCCTCACCGGTTCGTGATATTATCCTGGCCTCCCATAAACCATCCACGAGAAAACTCTACAGAGATAAGTGGAAAAGGTTCACTCTCTGGTCTAAAGAACAGATGATAGACCCCTTTTCAACCCCTGCATCTGTTATACTTCAATAACTTTCTGAGTTGTTTGACAATGGAGCCTCAGCTTCTACTATTTGAGTCCACTTGGCAGCTATCTCCAGTTGTCATAATGGTTTAGAAGGCGTGCCTCTTATCTCCACCTGCATTGGCAAGACCTTTCTCAAAGGAGTTTTCCACAGCAGACCCCCAATCAGGTGGCCTGTAGAGACATGGAATCCCTCTCTGGTATTACAATCTCTCTCTTTACCCCCTTTTGAGCATGCTGCAAAATGTGACCTTAAATTTCTATCATAGAAATCTCTGTTTTTGGTGGCGGTCACATCAGCTAGACGGATATCGGAATTACAAGCTTATGCATCAAGAGTCTGTACTTAATCTTCCATAAAGACAGAGTATCTCTGCGTACTAATCTGTCTTTTCTCCCCAAACTGATTTCTGATTTCTCTGTTAACCAGTCCATTGAGCTCCCAGTGTTTTTCCCAAATTATTCCAATAAAGGAGAATACTGTCTACACTCATTGGATGTACATAGACAATTACATTTTTACTTGGACAGGACTAAATCTTTCCGCAAGTCGGATCAACTTTTCATCTCCTTCTCTGGACCAAAAATGGGATGTGCCGTATCAAAAGTCACTTTATCAAAATGGCTCAGAACTGTATTACTTTTTCATACTCGCAGGCAAATGAACCTAAGCTCATTCAACAAGAGCCATTGCAACTTCTGTTGCTTTTCACTCCAGAGCTTCTGTGGACAACATTTGCACAGCAGCCATTTAGGCTAAACTCCATACTTTCATCAAACATATCAAACTGGACATGGTCTCCAGGGGGTGAGCGGCCTTCAGCTCAATGGTTCTCAGGAATGTTCTTCTATAAGGGCCACCCAGGTTTTCAAGTAGCTTGGGATTCTGTCACATCAATGATGAATGGGAAGAACATTAACAACATCAGATAAAGAAGTTATGTCTTACCATAATGTTCCATCTGTTTTGTTGATCTTCTTCCATTCATCACATCCCACCCTCCACCCCCCACCAAAGGCTCCTGGTGGATCTTATGGGTCCTTGTGGTGTTTCAGGGTTTTCTGCACTGAGATGGCCTCTGTTTTTGCTTCTATATGTTGCATGCAAACTCAATCTGAGGTGACTGGGAGAAGGGAATTGTGGATAGCAACTTAGCTCGAGAGTTTTTGGTGTACGCGAGTTTGGTATTAGGCTGACTCGGTTCCGAGGACTCGGAACAGAACCCATCAGTGATGAATGGAAGAAGATCAACAACACAGATGTAACGTTATGGTAAGACATACTTATGGTAAGACATACCTTCTTTTTATCAAAGCTAATATTTGTATCTTTCTCTTTATTTACAATTGTACGTCTGACCCGACCTACGTGCTGCAATAGAGCTTTTCTAGGTGGTAATGCATGGATAGTATCTAGTGAACTAGATGCTAAAGCGTCATCCACAAGTAAGCAGGGGGTGACTCTGCTTAATTTAGCTCTTTGTCTGAGATCATTATTATTACGCTGGGATAATACAGTGCTATATATTGTTACTACCACTCCAGGAGCATTATCCACAATATCAACCATACTTGTTGATCTGTACTAGTAACTTTATTCCAACTCTCGCAATTGTGAATATTTCTGTCAAAGTGAAGTAGCGGATATTACTTCACTACTTATACTTCGCTAAACGGAAATATAGTGAATCAAAGCTCGGTGAAGTGAGGTCTTGATTATTTCAAGTGTCAGTGATGTGGTCTCTCTAAATTTTATGTTGGTGAAGTGGTCTTTCATTTTAATGAAGTAGACCCATATATATATATATATATATATATATATATATATATATATATATATAAAGAATTACATGACATATTCTGTTGGTTTCTTCCTTGCATTTACATGCATGCATACCAAAGTATATTTAACTATTTGTTGTGATCAACTAGTACAATAAATACACAGAAATATTGCTTCAGTTAATACTTTATTGTTACATTTTTCTTTTGGATCTACAAGCATGCAACACAAATGCTGTCAGCTCTCTATGGCAAATTCCCAAAGCTTGTTTATACATACTCATATTTATACCAAAGATTCTGATATTTTTTTCTCAGAGTCTGATGTATAACAGTTTTTTTTGTGTGTAACAGTTTTCCTT